>NC_140165.1:278227083-278269583 GCF_963971535.1 Notolepis coatsorum
GGTCATGGATCCGCTTCATACCGTCTTCTGTCCGACCTACAACATCTAAACCAGCCTGTTCTAGTTCATTGCTGGGTTAAGTACTTCTATTCTATTCACATATATGCTTACTACATGTATCTATTCTATTCACATATATGCTTACTACATGTATATATTGCTATGTCCGCCCATCACAAACACGCACACTGTCTAACGCCTGTATCCGTCTCCCTGTGAGTGGATGTCTCGTGGTGATGACCGGAGTGGTGGACGTCCCGTGATGATGGCCGGGATGATGCAATCCTCTCTACACCGCCCCCATACCTCAAATGTATCCATCATCAGGCGGCACGGTGGTGTAGTGGTTAACACTGTCGCCTCACAGCAAGAAGGTCCAGGGTTCGAATCCCGCTTGGGGACCAGGTTTCCATGATGCCAGTTACCCAGGTGGGGTATCTCCCAGGCCTTTCTGTGTGGAGTTTGCATGTTCTCCCCGTGCTCGCAAGGGTTTCCCCCCCCGATAAGATAAACCCAATGGAAAAACATGCACAACAACAAGATCGCTAACGCTGTGGCGTCCTTGACGAAGACGGACAGGAGCACTTGGATTGGTCCCCTGGCGCGGCTCACGTGGCGCCTGTCTGCTCCCGGCTGCCCTTGGGGGGGAAGGACGACGGGATGGGTTAATCGCAGATACGCATTGTATGCATGGTTCGCATGTGTGCCAAATGGTGACCTCGGAGCAGGTCCTAAATTATTATTATTATTACGTATATGTACATGCTTACCAACTGTTTCGCCTGTTTTATAGCAACACTACTATCACCGACATCTAAGAAGGGAGATCCCCCGTTGAACGGCCCTTCTAAGGTGTCTCCCCTCCACATTGCCTTTGGTGCTTTTTTCCTATTGCTAGGTTTTTAGTGAGTTTGTCCTTACCTTCGTCTGGGAGTGTTGCATTCATTTATTAATTTTACATTTTATTTAGGATTTCATGGTGTTTTTGTTTTGTTCTTGGTTTATTGTGATGTTTCTTCTTGACTTGTAGAAGACGTGTCCGGCCCATGGGGACATTAACGTGTTGTCTTTACAAATACATTTGATTTGATTTGATTTGATTTACAGTGACATGTGTTGCTACTGCATTCAAAGCTACATACTGAAGCTACACTCCTGGGCGCAGTGATTCCATCACCTCAAAAGCCCTGTTGCTTTTTGAAAAACTGGGCTTTTGAGGTGATGAAATCACTGCGCCCATGCAGGCAGCAGTGGTTCGGCAAAAAAAATGCAGAGTATATACAGTATCTGCTTAGAAAAAGAAAATGTCAAAAAAAATTCATTTCTCCACGTAGTAAATACACAGGTCACAACATGTTTACAGGAAAGTGTTGGAGTTGTATTTGGAGTGTATTTCGTGACTGTTGGGAACTAGGCTACACTGGCACACCTACTTCCAGTGAATGACGCTAAGCTAGGCTAACGGAGCGGCTGTTCCCTAAGCCTAATGCATGCACAGAGAAGAAAAGGGTATGTATCTGCCTGTCTAACTCCAGGGTAGATGGAAAATAAGCAAATTTCCCAAAAAGTTGGCATGTTCCTTTAAGACATGGCTAATCAAATACAATTTAGGTTAGGAGTTCAGTAGAGGACTTGACAGGCCAGGAAAAGGGTCAAGCACCCCTGACTTTCTGTGAGTTTGCTTCTTAACCCTTTCACTACCACAATATAGAAGGTTAACCCTTTCACTGTCACACTATAGTAACCCTGTCACTACCACACTACAGACGGTTAACTGTCTGTAGTGTGGTAGTGAAAGGATTAACCTTCTGATATGATGAATTGAAAATGGGGGACCCTGATGTAAACAAGACGAAAGTCTTTCTCTGGTCTGCATCCCCTTAACAATTGTATGTATTGAGCTGTACTGTACTGTACCCATTCTGCAATCTGTTAATAAACTTTTCAATCAATCAATCAATCAATCAATCAATCAATCAATCAATCAATCAATTCAATCAATCAATCAATGTAGTGTGGTAGTGAAAGCGTTAACCATTTGTAGTGTGGAAGTGAAAGGATTAACCTTCTGTAGTGTGGTAGTGAACGTGTTAACCCTTTGTAGTGTGGAAGTGAAAGGGTTAATCTTCTGTAGTGTGGTAGTGAAAGCGAAAGCAAAGCACAGGCCACCTGGAGACGGGCTCTTCCCGAAAGTAATGGTGAAGAACACGTCTATCTGAGCAGGGGGAGGCAGTCGCGTGGCTGGTATTACATCTACGGTGCCCCACCATCTCTGCCTAAGTGCCCTTGAGCAAGGCACTGAACCCCAAAACTGCTCCAGGGGCACTTGCTGATGAAATGCATGTGTGTGGGGGATTGCGTGTATGTGTAACTAAGAGGAATACGCCAAAAGAAACATTTCAATCTTGTGTACATCGACAATAAAAGTAATCTTTTTCTTCTAATCTTCTCATTTTCTAATACAGCGGAGGGAGGGAGGGGAGAATGATGATGGGGAGAAGAAGAGAAACTGTGAAACTCAGCAGTGGGAGGTGAGGCAGTAGTGGACGTTTTCATCTGGAGGGACCTTCCACGGGTCATTTCATTTCAGCATGAAAATCCACTCATCGGCGATAGTTATCCATCTGATATTCCCAGAGATATATGGAAAAGCCCAGGAACATGGTCCAATCTGCCATGCAGGGTTAATCTCACAAACCCTGTGAAATCTGCTCTTCAGAAAGCCTGCCGACCTGCTGTAGACCTTGCGCCAGAATAGATGCACTGAAGAACCATATGCGGTGTGGTGGATGGCTGGTTTAAGTAGCCACACCTGCTCTGGGTCAAACTAATTACACCTGGGAGCAGGTGTGGCTGTGCACCTGTTGCACATTGAGGTAATCAGTGAGCACAGTTGCCCCTGCCACACACCACCACAAGTGTCTTTCTACAGGGCTCTCCGACACAGAGGCACAGGCATAAATGATATAAACAGCAGACCAGTTTATTGAAGAGGTGGCAAGATGGTACAAGCCAGAGCAGATGGAAGCTTGTCATAACAGAAGCTCTCCTCAGTGTGTGTGAGAATGGCAGATTTAACTTGTGTCCATTGATTACCTCAATGTGCAACAGGTGCGCAGCCACACCTGTTCCCAGGTCTGATTAGTTTGACCCAGGGCAGGTGTGGCTGCTCCCAGGTCTGATTAGCTTGACCCAGGGCAGGAGTGGCTGCTTAACCCCTTAACTCTTTAATGGCCATACCCAAGTATAGTCGGGTTATCTCACAAACGGTTGAGTGCCAAAACCCGAGTATACTCAGGTTTTGATCTTTTCCTTTGATCCCCATTCTATACGGTCAGCCAGAGCCATCTAGGTGTCTATGCTTCATCTGCCTACCTTGGAATTGCAATGATATTCGAATATCACCAGGTGGCAGTATCACCTACATTTTGAACTCTCCTTGATGATTTTGTGAAGGTACATATGTACATGTTATATATAGGGATGCTCGATATTGGCTTTTTTACCGATACCGATATTCCGATATTGTCCAACTCTTAATTTCGATACCGATACCGATACCGATATCAACCGATACCGATATATGCAGGGTTTCCCCCCAAAAAAACGGAATAATTTCAGGTAATTAATAATTTCACTGGATGCATTCAAAAGGCTTTCTAAATGTAAGCATTATCTGTGCAAAATATGATAATTAAAAAAGTAAAAATTAACATTACATATCTCTTGTTGTTGAATTAAACCAACATGCATACTTTTGACAATAAATAAAATAAGAATTGGTTCTTACTTGCTTGCCTGGGTAAATAAAGGTTAAATAAATGTAAAAAAAAAATAAAAAAAAAAAAAATTTCAATACCGATATTTTCCGATATCACATTTTACTGCCGATATCGGCCGATAATATCGGTCGGCCGATAATATCGGACATCCCTAGTTATATACCTTTGATTTGGGAGTATTTGGGGTTTAAGGGAATCAACCAGAACGATTCAGGCTTATTGCATTGTGTCCTATCTCGCGATCTATGGAAAATGACTAAGTAATGGACTATGAACAATGCGTGTAAAATGAGCCATACTATTGTCTCCATTGCTATAATACAGAACACACGATGGGTCTGCAAACATAGCTAAAATGGTCATTAACGCTGGCGCCAAACAGTGCAGATGCCGAAAGCTAGTGGGTGTGAATGAGTTAAGCACGCGCGGTCCGGTACTGGTACGAGATTGATATCACACCATAAATAGATGAATACAGAACATATTAATTCATGTTGCGTTTCTTTTTTAAATGTAGTCAAGAGTAAAGACCGTAACCCTGTCAAAACAGCAGTCAAAGTGTATATTTTATGTTGTTCGTACTACAAAGAATTTAAATTTATATCGGAACGTAACTTGAGACTTTTTCTGGTGCTCTGGTTCCTGCAGGCCTGATACTTTTGTATACTTTTAAAAGCCTGTAATTAAAAGCCTGTAAGGTTTATTTTTAGCCATAAGAGTGGTGAAACCAAAGAGATTTGTCATTTACAAATAAATAAAAAAAGTGATTCTGAATGTTAGCTGTCACAACTTATACTAACTATTACAATTAATTGAAGGTGCCTGTGTATCCAAAATGTGCAGTTCTCCAGTGGAAATAACCTTGTTGACTACCTTCATCTGGGTATTGTGTGTGTGCGTGCACTTTTCCTAGTGCTAAAGTAGAATTCCACTGAATTGTGCCTCAACTTTATAAATCTATTTATTACCTTTCCACCTCCTGTTTATCGACAGATACACAGTGGGGTCGGCTGGACAGAAGATCACCAGCAGGTTTCAGTTATTGTGTTCTCTCTTTCCTAAAATGTATTATAAGGCTGATGCTGTGAACCACCCCCCTCCACCAGTACAGTACCATCCATTTAGCCTCTGATTGATCACATTACAGTTAATTAAATATCGGCAAATCGCTCTCGTCCACGGATGGCCCATTAAAGTTTACACTCCAGTCACATCCATCACCTCCCTTGTCTCCTTTATCACCTCCGCTCATCGCCTCTCCTCCGCATGTCAAACAGGCCCGATGATAAACGCCCCGGCCACTTGTTTTATAATCGTTTTCCCCTCCCTTTTGTGCGTTTTTCAACCCACTTCTCCTTCTTTCTTCAACAGTTTTTTCGTTATTTTTTTCTTTCCGTCCCCAGTTTTTTTTCTCATTTTTTTTCTCCATCTAAATGAAATATGACAGCTCCAATGAGGGGAGGCCGCTGCGCAGACATCCTTCTCTATATTCTTTGCGCTGCTTGTAACTGTCAGGTTCTCAACAGGGATCAGGAGGGGCGGGGGGCTGGAAAGCGTAAGGATGACAGTATCAAGGGAACGGATAAATAAAACACCAATTGTTCCCCCCTCTGTGCACGCGGGGCACCGCGCCACTCTTAATCAACTCCGATAATGTGTACTGGGGCCTGGCGAGGGCCTTCTTCTTCCTCTGCGCCTGACGCACATATTTCTCCTGACAACAGGACTCCCCCTGCTGTCAATAATGCAGAGGTAGATTCCCCCGTCACACTCCCTGCTGGGAGTCGAGTCATTCCGCCGCCCCCTCTGGGCCTCCGGAGAGGGAGAATCAGCAAAAGAGGGCCTGGATACAAATTGTTGTCCGCTTGGGTGCATCTCCGCAGAGTGATTCATTACTTAAGCATCCGGTGCACAGCTCTGTGGGAGCGTGGGGTGGTTGTACAGCACATCACAACTGATGAGGCGTGGGCGCTCTTTGAAAACCAGCACTTTTTTTCACCAAAGAGTTGAGAGGAGGAAGTGGGCTGTGATTAAACCTGGCAGCTGAGATGCTCCGGATGATTACTGAGGAAGAGGCGATCGTTCCTACTGTATATATTATCGCGCTAACCAGACGAGAGGAGCAAGTCTTAAGTCTTCGTCAAAGCATCCCCTCAGACGGCCCGCCCCGCCCCGCTCCGCCCTGCCCCCTTGCTCCTCTGCCTGCGTGCGCTTTCAGCTGTCATGTGCACTGGGATCACAACAGATGGTGAACAAACATTCAGGGAATTTACTGTAGGAACAGTGTTATAGGGGCACCTTTGGAACTAGTGCTACTGGCTGATTTCCGTATTGATGTTGTGACCGGTAATCCTTGCACGGAATGTTTGTGTAGCTATCTTTCTACCAACATGGCTGCCACATAGACATAAAAACACACATATATATATATATATACAAATCATCATCATCGGCCCAAACTCCCTCACAATCTGAAGAAAATAACAGAATCCAGGTCCCTGGCCTGCGTTCAGCCGACAACCAAATCAGCAACCAAATCAGCCCTGTAGTTTGGGAGATTATAATGCAAAAATAGCCCCTGTGTCATCATCACACGGTTTTAGTGTACGTTGGATGCAGCCAGTTTACCACTAAGTGGTATCACGGCGGCTCCGACCTGTTCGTGTTTACATTAATGGGAGGCATAGTTTTATAATGGAGGTGCCTTGTCAACATAACAGGGGTCGGAGTAACAACTGAGTTAGTGTCCTGTGTCCCTCTTGACCCTAAAGTTGGCTACGTGTCAAATGAATATGGGTTCAGAACTGTATGGCATTTGCCATGTAATACCTCTCTACTGTCCCCCACCAAGATTTGATTTATAGTATCCCTGTGGTTTCTTCATACACACTATAGATATTTACCACAGAAATACTGTAGTGGAATATTACAGGAATTAATTGTACAGAACAAGGACACACAGTGTCATAGATTTGCCAGCACAACACACACAAACACACACACACATACATACGTACACTACACACACATGTGATGCAACAATAACATTGTGCATCGACCCTGCTATTGGCCAAATGGAAAACTCTTACTAGTTATGCTGCTGGCCAGTATGACTTATTACCATAGTGTCTTTATACCTGTATCACTGTACATATTAATATTACAACTCTGTACATACATATGCTTAGCACTACACTCAGTAGTACTAATTTATATATTTTATACCCAGTTAAATCACCTGTACATTGTACATTACTATTGCACTTTACTGTTACATTTGCACTCTGGTTGGATGCCAAACTTATCTTCGTTGTACTGTACTTGTATATAATGACAATATATTTGAATCTAATCTAATATTTTTGTTAGTATCTCTCTCTCTCTCTCTCTCTCTCTCTCTCTCTCTCTCTCTCTCTCTCTCTCTCTCTCTCTCTCTCTCTCTCTCTCTCTCTCTCTCTCTCTCTCTCTCTCTCTCTCTCTCTCTCTCTCTCTCTAGTATTGTCACAATAGTGGAATGTCTAACTCCGATAACATACCTTGAAAAATATCCATAATCAATACCATGGTTTCCTGTTCAGTTTCTTAGCTTTAAATACAGTTGTTTAAATGCAGCTGGTAGGGTAGTCTGTGCGTACATGCTGTTTAAATACAGCTGGTAGGGTTAGAGTAGTCTGTGAGTATGCTGTTTAAATACAGCTGGTAGGCTGAGAGTCTGTGAGTATTCTGTTTAAATACAGCTGGTAGGGTTAGAGTAGTCTGTGAGTGTGTTGTTTAAATACAGCTGGTAGGTTAGACTGGGTGTGTTGTTTAAATACAGCTGGTAGGGTAGACTGGGTGTGTTGTTTAAATACAGCTGGTAGGGTAGACTATGGGTGTGTTGTTTAAATACAGCTGGTAGGGTATACTATGGATGTGTTGTTTGAATACAGCTGGTAGGGTAGACTATGGATGTGTTGTTTGAATACAGCTGGTAGGGTAGACTGGGTGTGTTGTTTAAATACAGCTGGTAGGGTAGACTATGGGTGTGTTGTTTGAATACAGCTGGTAGGGTTAGAGTAGTCTGTGAGTATGTTGTTTACATACAGCTGGTAGGGTAGACTATGTGTGTTGCTTAAATACAGCTGTTAGGGTAGGCTGTGAGTATGTTGTTTAAATACAGCTGTTAGGGTAGACTGTGAGTATGTTGTTTAAATACAGCTGTTAGGGTAGGCTGTGAGTATGTTGTTTAAATACAGCTGTTAGGGTAGGCTGTGAGTATGTTGTTTAAATACAGCTGTTAGGGTAGGCTGTGAGTATGTTGTTTAAATACAGCTGTTAGGGTAGGCTGTGAGTATGTTGTTTAAATACAGCTGGTAGGGTAGACTAAGTGTGTTGCTTAAATATAGCTGGTAGGGTAGGCTGTGAGTATGTTGTTTGAATACAGCTGGTAGGGTAGGCTGGGTGTGTTGTTTGAATACAGCTGGGCCCTGTTCCTCGTACCTGGTGTAACCCAGGTTTCAGATTCATAACTATTTAATCATAGGAACATAAATAGTTAATGCCATTGAATAAGAACATAAATAGTTATTGCTATTATGAAAGAACATAAGTAGTTAATATTATTGGGTATCAAGTCCTTTGAATTACAGCACTGCCCCTTTAATTTACTTCATGACACAAGATAGATATCACGACAGCCACGCCTTGCTTTACAGCAGGTGAATCTGCACTACGCGCAGATGAGATTACAGAAACCACGGAGATCGACACGCAGCTGAACGTTGCTGCTGCCGAGATGAAATAGCATGATAAAAACAGTTATCAAACAGTTTTTTTTTTTTTTTTTTTTTATCTTTTCCCCCTTCCATTTTCCTCCGATTTTTTCCCATCCCAATGTTAGTCGTTATGCCAATTCCCAATCCCCTTCCTGGTCGCTGCGCACTTACCCCCCACAGTCGGTCTGGGAGAGTGGAGGCTATCACGTGCTTCCTCCGACACACGTCCAGCCAATCAACCACTTCTTTTCACCTGGCAGCGCGGATTCTCATTGAGAGGGCGTAGCGTGTGGAAGGATCACACTATCCCACTCAAGTCCTATCCGCGCTTAGCAGGCGCCCCGACCGAACTGTAGGAGTCGCTGTTTACAACGACCCGGACCCACCCCGCCAGCTTCTCCCACCCTCTAATACTGCCAATTGTATTAGTGTGAACGGCCAGCCAAGCTGGTGACAACCCCGGAGCTGTGAGCTGGATTCGAACATTATCAAACAGTTATAAAAGATTCCCCCAGTTGCAAAACCGAAGAAGCGTTGCAGTTAAAGTAACCTGCGGTTTTGGTGAGTTTCATCAACATTGTGCTGTTCATTGTCGAATACGCAAAATGGTTAGCTCCATGCTACAAGCTAATAATGCTACAAGCTAAATAACGTAGCTCATTCTTAAATGAAAACTAGGAAGGAACCATTTCAGAAGTACTTATAATTGTATTGATATGCTGTACGATAAGAACATGGTCTATATACATTTTGACTGTTTTGAGAGTTAATATGGAACGTGAGGAATGTCCCATATGCTAGCGCACTTTAGCCTAACTTAGCATGGGACAGATGGACATTCCCACGTGCTGTGATAAGATAGCCTACTTTAGGGTGACCAAACGTCCTCTTTTTCCCGGACATGTCCTCTTTTCACGCCCTGTCCGGGGCGTCCGGGGGGGGTTTATAAATGCATGGAAATGTCCGGGGTTTCATTGTTTTTCATTTTCAGTTTCACGGCCCTTTGCGAGCATCTGAAGGCTCGGGACTGCATTTTTCGCCGAACATATAAATTTCCGAATTAAAGCGCTGTTCGTTACCGTTCGAATGTGCCTCGGTTCTCGAGTTACATGCCGATATGTCAGGTGTGCGACTTTTTACATGGCTCGCCAGATTATCACCCCGGACAGCTGCAGAGCCGCAGAGCCAGCGGCACTCTCAGGGCTGCGCACTGACGGCCGCGCTGTGAGGGCCGCTCAGCAGCGCCACCCACCCAATGGCTGAATTGCCAATGGCTGAATTGGTGTATTGCACTGTGCGGGCACAGCTGCGAGATCCGCCCGGGGCCAGACTCGAGGGAGTAAATTAACTATACTTTTGCTCACACAATATCTTGAATGAATGCGTTTATTTATTTCGAACATAAATTGAAAATAAATAATAATAAAAAACAAGTAATAAACAGATTAAAAAACAAACAAACAGGAGTATAGAATGAAGTGTAAACGTATGTATTCCTACCACTTGATTGATTGATTGATTGATTGATTGATTGATTGATTGATTGATTGATTGATTGATTGATTGATTGATTATTGATTGAAAACTTTATTAACAGATTGCAGAATGGGTACAATACAGTACGGCTCAATACACACAATTGTTAAGGGGATGCAGACCAGAGAAAGACTTTCATCTTGTTTACATCAGGGTCCCCCATTTTCAATTCATCATAACATATGACATACATGACATACAGATAGACAGTATTCAGTATACCTTCACACTCTATTATCTTATGCAACTCATATTCACTCCACAAACTGAAATATAGGCTACATACATTGTTGAATGAACAGCCTGTTTCTTGAAGTTAGACTCTCCTCTAAATTGTAACCCCCCTCTCTATAACATAATTTTTGGATGTTACCCGGGAGTGAATTGTTTCGTGCTTTAAACATGATTTGTGCAGTCTTAAATTCAGCCAGGTCCCAGAGTTTCATGGCATGTGATTTAAAAAAGAGTGTGTTTGTGTGTTCCAGATATCCTACCTTATTGATAATCAAATCAAAATCAAATGTATTTGTAAGGCCCGACAACACACGTTAATGTCCCTTCAGGCCCATGTCCCTTCAGGCTATGGATTTGCGGTGTTTTCCAGCTTATACAAAAAATATATATATTATTTTGGAATAGTGCAACTATACTACACAAAAACGTGAGTACACAAGTTCAACTCATGTTCAGCCCTATGTTACTCATTAGCACTAAAAGTGATTTTTGCATGTGCTATAAGCATAAAGTATAAAGATAAGCTTTGCAAAAAAAAGTATGCAGTCCTCAAGTTCAAGTAAAAAAAAATTGCCACTTTTCTAGGCGCATGTTATGTGGTTAAATTTGGGATATTGCAACCACTGCAGAAAAATGTGAGTACACAAGTGCACGTTCAACGTTCAACACTATATGCTACTCTATTTCATTAGCACTAAAGGTGATTTTCCTTTTTTGCATTAGTAACTTCAGAATGTTATCTTTCAAAAGAGACCAGGCTTATGCATGTGCTATAAGCATAATGTATAAAGATAAGCTTTGCAAAAAAAGTATGCAGTCCTCAAGTTCAAGTATAAAAAAAAAATTGCCGCTTTTCTGGGTGCATGTTTCCAAGCATATGTTAAAACAATAGAGGCATCTTTGAGTAAACTTTGAGTAGAAATTCAAGATTCAAGAGGTTTATTCATCACATACAGTACAGTACACAAGACATAGTGAAATGAAGGTGGCCATGCCCGCTTCGATTGTGCAAAGTATCATTAAGTATCTCGAGGCTGGGGCCAGCATGTCCTCTTTTTTGGAAATCAAAATATGGTCACCCTAGCCTACTTTAGCTTAGCATAGCTAAAAGTAGCCTGATTGATTATTCATTCTGAAAGTAATGAAAGGAGGATGAAGCGATAAAAGATGGTAAATAGCTTTTATTTTCTGAATGCCTGCTTGCAAGCAGGCCAGATTTTTAGGTTTCCCCAGCACCCCGTTCCACCCTGGGAGCAGTTCCATACCACCCATCACCACGTGTGCCCACGCGGGACGAGGCGGTGTGCCGGACCGATACAAGATGGCGAGCCAACCACTGAACCTCTGATATAGCTCAAGGCTAATGCCAGCCTGATTCGAATACCCCTGTTGCTCAACTCCTGTTACCTCAACAGGCCGGTAGGGTTGAACTGATTGAACTTGAATCATAAGAACTTCCACGGATTCAACTGACTTATATCCTTTTCTGATACACAAACTGATTGAACGAGAATACAAGGACATTCCAAGGGCTTCGACCCTGTTCACCTTTTGTTATTTTGATATTGTATTTTGTATTTGATTTGATTTAATTTGATATATGGGTACTGATATTTCTCCTATAAGAAGGGAGACTTAAAGGGTAATTACACCCAGTAAGATACTTGAACCACTGATAAGATACTTGAACCACTGATAAGATACTTGAACCATTGATATTCTCCTATAAGAAGGGATACTTAAAGGGTAAATACGCCCAGTAAGATACCTGGACTATTGATGTTCTCTTGTAAAGAGGACAAGTTAAAGGGACAATGTACCCAATAAGATACTTGAATCCCATTGATGACATTGATTATAGTTGAATCACTGATGGTTCTCCTGTAAAGAAAGAAGGTTTAAAGGGTAATTTCACCTAATAAGGTATTTGCATTCCCATAACCTAGAATATTCCATTTGGTACTTTTGTTGTGTTACACCTTCAAAGGAAGAGTTTAAAGGAGCATTTCACCTAATAAGGTATTTGCGTTCCCTGCACATTTAAAGGTTTAAATTAATATGTTTAAATATTTACCTATTGAAATGATAAACTGATATAGTGTTTACTAATGATAAACTGATATAGAGTTTACTGACGATAAAATGATACATCCAATAATATCCAACCTTGAACCTAGCTTTTAGCTAGAGATAACCTCAGAGATGAACCAAACACCTAATGTGTTGATCCAATCAATCTAGGACTTGATATCGAACTAACCCTCCTGAGAGGGGAGGTTACCGAAATAACCTAAAAGGGATACTTCAAACAACTACTACTTTGTACTATATGTCTATATGTCTGTATATCTAGCTAGCGCGCTTATTAATAAACCGGTCATTATTATAATTCTGTCTCGGGTCCACTATTCTTTTAATTGTGCATATTACTCCTCTCCTCATTCGAACCTAGAACTGTGCCTGTGGCGAACAGCTGTTACAGTAAATGACACAAGTGCTACACTGGCTAACTGAGTTAGCCGGATAATTTTCAGAATAACTTGACATAAGCTAGACTCTAGACTTTTCGGTTCCCTGACGCGCGTTTGTCTAAATCCCTATGGCAACAGATCGAAAAGTTTGAACCTGCTCCAGCACAGTTTAGTTCAGTTAGCTGGATAAACTGGCCACGCCCTTGCAAAAGAATGCCAGGTCCCTTCCTCACATATTCTGAATTATGTTTTTGTACAGCACTCGCGAGTCGCGACACACACTATGTGGTTATTTTAATTACGGAGCATTGCAAATGTGAATCCCGCAGGGATATTTTTAATGATCGGTAGTATAATAATCAGGCGTTTGGCTCTGATTCATTTCATATTCTTTGCTGTGGATGTATTTGGTTAATGTCCCAGTGTCTGGGATTAAAATGTCTGAGGAGACGCGCTGTTTCACGGATTTGATGACGTGGACGTGACTTGAGAAAAGTGAATGAGCAATTGCAAGCCTTTGACGTTTTGATGAATGAATTTGAGAAAATGCATTCATCTGTTCAAGCACTGTTATCTGATGATGAACAATAGGGTGATGAACATGACTGGTGTCACTGGTATAAACCAAAGGTGAATCAATTCAATGCATGTATGGATGATGTCCGAAACAGATTAAAACCTGATTAATAGTGAAACTGTATAGCCTCCAAGCCTCTCTGACACGTTATTTCGGGGGACACGCCTTGAAAACTTTGGGAACCATGTATTTATATAGTACATGATACCTATGCACATACAGTACAGATATCGTCATAAGTATCTGTTACAAAGGGTCAGATTAAACCGAATATATATATTTATTGCCTGAGATCCCATGTATAATATTTGTATATCGTCTGATATCCCTTGTATATTCTTTGTACATATCACGGAATATCCCTTTACCTAGGTACAGGCCAGACCATAATATTCGTTCTCCTATTGGACAGTGACCCCCTAGGCGCCACGGCCATACCCCCAATGTCTATTTCAAAGCCACCGCCAAGGCTTGTCTCAACATGCCCAGTTTTGCGCAGTAATACGAGACAGAAATAAGGTTGGCACTAGATTATTCACCTTACGTATAAATACGTTGCAGGTGGATACAGCAGTTAGTTACCCTCAAACGTTAAAGCCTTCACCACGAGTCAACGACCAAGTGAAGTGAGCAACTTTGCGTCTAAATAGAGCACTTATAACCGCGTGCGAATAGGATAGTAAAAGTGTCAGCGCTTAGTGAAATAACGTCAAGTTCGACCTAGTTAATGTGAAGTACCGTGCACAGGAGAATCTACACCGGTGAATGCAGAGCCTTTTCCGGCTGGATTATATTGATTTTGGTACCGTGGTTGCTGGAGCAGAGAACCGTCTACCCCGCTGCTGTGTGGGATTTACCCGTGAGGAGCATCACTTGAGCCCGTCTCTAGGAAGAGGCTGGCTGGCTTTCATCCATGCTGCACGCATACTTGGATTATAGCTGCTGCTTTCGTCTGCCGATCGAGGGGAGTACATGTACCGCCTCCCGTAGCTGGAGCTTATTGATTCCTCGTTGATCCAGACTTTTGCATTCGAACATTCCTCTCCCCTGCTGGCTTACAACCGGAGGGAACCCCTTAGTATCTCCAGCTGACCTACGAGTGTGCCCTATATAATTCTTATGCTACAGGTGGTATTAATTATCCCCTTCGTAATATGCTCATGGACTTACGCTCTTGACCTATTCATGCACATTCTTCGCCTTACAAGCGCAACTCTCATTCTTAATAAATGTAAGATAATCTTGGTGCTCTTCTAATAAATATTATAAACAGTACTTTCTTGTTAAGCCGTGTTATTGTGGGGGTGTTCATCACATATACCTGTGTACTGTATGGCCAGTAGTAATGTACATAACGCAGTAGTGGTTTAATGATACCATACTTATTCAATACAGTCAGGGAATTGTACCCCTCAGTTACAGTATCTATTAATTCGTATCAATTAGATACTCTGTGGGCTTGTTTTTATCTACTTATTCTGAAAGAGTTGATTTTATTATTTTATTTATTTATTGAATTATTTTCGCTAGCAAGATCTCATTCCATTAAGCCTACTGCCAGAAGGCACATTTAAAGAAATATAATCTGATTGATTGGGGTAATGAGGGACTTAAAATGTGCCTATAGATATGCATTTAACTTGTCTGCGAGGCTATTGAGCCGTACTGTATTGTAACCATTCTGCAATCTGTTAATAAAGTTTTCAATCAATCAATCAATCAATCAATCAATGCCGTTAGAAAATAAGGATTTCTGCGATCGACACCTGCTGTCTTTTCAGGTGAGGCGGCCGCACGCAATTATCCTGAGTATCAAGTCTGGTTCGAATTAACGAGAGTGAATCAGCGTTCGAGGAACAGGGAAAGCCTGGTTTCAAACATCGGGTTAATTGAATCTGGCTAATGGGACTTTTGATCGACTTACGGTACTTTTCGCACTATAAGCCGCACCTGAATATAAGCCGCAGCAGCTAAATTGAATGATGTGTACATATATAAGCCGCACTGGACTATAAGCCGCAGGTGTTTTAATGTTTAATTACCATATGTAATTAGCATTGGGACACAATACTGTCGGACAAATAACAAGAATTAACTCATTTACATGTTGTATTAAGTTTAGCAAATAAGGGAACAGATAAATAACATTTCAATGCAGTCAAAAAAGCAATATTTCGATTTTGACATTTTCGGGTTTGGTCACGTCGAGTCACATATAAGCCGCACCGTTATATAAGCCGCAGGGTCGAAAAATGGGGAAAAAAGGTGCGGCTTATAGTCCGAAAAGTACGGTAGTTGAACCAGGTATGGGGAATAGGGCCCTGGTAGGGTAGACTGAGTGTGTTGTTTAAATACAGCTGGTAGGGTTAGGGTAGGCTGTGAGTGGGATGTTTTCATTGCAGGCTGAACTTATCAGTTTATCTCTAATACTATTCTACTACTATCTAATACTAATACTAGAGAAATATCCAAATGTTTAGGAACATTTAACCTCATTCTCGAACGCAGTTATGAAAAACTCCACTCACGAAGTTCACAGGCCAATTCTGGTATTCCTGAATGGTTTCTTATTTGGGATTCAATCTTAGCTAAGAACGCAGAATGGACACATCTACATTCTGCTCTCAGCACATGCCATTATTTTCATGTACAGGTAGGCTATATATGTGTCATTTTGTATTAATAGTCCGTTAATACTGTTAATATACCGTCTTGCACATTGTAAGAGCCAGTTGAGAAACATTCCACTGCACATCTTACTGGTATGATGTTGCATGTGACAAATAAAATCTAGAACTCTCACGTGAATTGAACCATGCCATCCAATAATCAGTGATCAATCACGCTATTCAAAAGGCCCAAGTCAGCACCAAATACTGTCCACCTTGGACGTTTTAGCCACTGGGTTGCTAGGAGACAGGGTGGGCATACTGTGGCCATCCATCAGCCGCGGCCTCCAGCGAGTCGTGGATGGAATCACTGGCCACACAATACATCTAATTCCCATATACTGAACAACAGATCCCACTCAAGAGAAGATTTCATACCATTGCTGGTCTGCCCGACACTATCGGCGCACGTATTGACTGCACGCATGTGCACAATAAGGCACCCTCCCCAGATGCGTTTCCATATCTCAGCAGAAAGCAATACCACTCCATCAACGTTCAAATCATCTGCGACGCCCAGAGCCACCTGCTCAACGTGGTCTCCCGCTTCCAAGGAGGTGCACATGACTCCTACATCTTACATAACAGCTCTGTGGGTGTGCACCTCGAGCAAGGAGGCGCTGGAGACACATGGCTAATTGTCAAGTCAAGTCAAGTCAAGAGTTTTATTTGTCACGCCATACAAGTACAAGTACAATGAAATGCGGGGGGTCTTGCCCGCAACGATGTGCATAATACAATAGTAATATATATTATACAACGGCATGCAAATTTCTCGATTCTGATTGGCTGAAACAGTCCATTTACACGTCTTTATTGGCAACAATCCACGGTCCTGGGCTCAGGACCCGCCCACAACCGAATCACATATCACTCCGCCGGCTCACTCCGGGAGAAAACAAGATCGCGGACAACAAATGGATATGTTGATAGCGCCATAATGACTAAATATGAAGCGATTCTGTCACTGCGAATGTGTTAGTCCTTTAAACAATGTTGGATGATGTAATTGATGGGTCTTGAGTCATTCTCCGCTTGGGGACCAGGTTTCCATGATGCCAGTTACCCAGGTGGGGTATCTCCCAGGCCTTTCTGTGTGGAGTTTGCATGTTCTCCCCGTGCTCGCAAGGGTTTCCCCCCCCGATAAGATAAACCCAATGGAAAAACATGCACAACAACAAGATCGCTAACGCTGTGGCGTCCTTGACGAAGACGGACAGGAGCACTTGGATTGGTCCCCTGGCGCGGCTCACGTGGCGCCTGTCTGCTCCCGGCTGCCCTTGGGGGGGAAGGACGACGGGATGGGTTAATCGCAGATACGCATTGTATGCATGGTTCGCATGTGTGCCAAATGGTGACCTCGGAGCAGGTCCTAAATTATTATTATTATTATTATTATTCTAGAACAAAAGAAAAATCGCGATTTGATTGATTGATTCATTTGCATTTTTTTTTTCTATTTTTTTTTCTTCTCTCTGACTGTCAGTGCTAGCTCTAGTCTCAATACTCAATTTTCAATCAATCATTCCAATAATACACAGTTGGATGTGTTAGTTGGTTGGATGCACTTCAAGCTGCTTCCACATGAGGCAACTTCTCTCAATCATTCCAATAATACACAGTTGGATGTGTTAGTTGGTTGGATGCACTTCCGATCTGCTTCCACATGGAGGCAAATTGTCTTTTTTGTAGTTGTGGGAACTACTTTTTCTGGCGGATGGTTTTTTCAATAAATCTTCGATTAATGTGTGTTTATTGTATAGAAATAAGGTTGGATGAATGTGGCAGTTGTATAAAAGCTTTACACCACTTGCAGTCGTGATTTGTGAACAATAAACCATGCCTAGGGGGGTCTAACGACCCTCAGCTGCGCCTCGGGCCTAACAACCACCCCTAGGCATGGTTTATTGTTCACAAACCACTCCTGCGCGTGATGTAATGCTTAATTATAGAATCCAATAGAACGACATCGTGCAATAAAACAAGTAAACAAAGTAGGGCATATCAGTATATGTACATGAGTTATTTACAGAGCATGGTAGGACATGCTAGGTCCTGTGGTAGTGCAATACACTGTTAGCTACGGATGAGGCACTGGGTCTTTGTGTACACTGCTATGCAATGCTATATTATACAATCTCAAGTTATACTATACCAGGGGTCAGCAACCTTTTTTACATGGAGTGCCTGTTTGAAATATAGTTGAAAACTAGTGTGCCTAATATTCCATGCATTGTAATTTTTTTCTTCTCATAATCAGGTATTTTTAATTATAATTTTTACATTATTACATCATTATTGTTATTATTAACAATATTATTATGATGGTTGTATCAACCCTAAATATGAGTTGGGGGGGGGGCAGTGCAATGCAGACAAACAGCTGCATACAGTGCAACCATTTTACTCACATTTGCCCATTCATTTTTGGACACATCACACACCATCGGTGTGTGTACTGTACGTGTGCTGTCATAGCTCCACCTACAGGCCTAATGGAGAACACCAGGAGAACACCAGGATGTGAATGGAGGGTGAATGTGAGGTATATCGTGTAAATAAGTTTTGATTGATCGCAAGACTACACTGTAAACTTAAACTTAAAAATATTGAGTTCAGTTACTGTGCATTAAGGTTTTCAGTTTTCAATCCATAATAAGTTAACAGAAAAATAAGTACACAACCACATTATTTCAACCTAATAAAACAATGTTTATTGTCATTGTTTTAAGAACACAAGTTGACTTGGTAATACTCACATTTTGAGTAAAAAAAATGGCTTTTAACATGTGCAATGTTCAATGAAATAGAAAAATAAATAATACAATTTGTTGATTAATCCCACTGGTCACAATGGTGACCGTAATAATGTTTTTGTTATAAGGCTCTGCAAATGTTACTGAATGATGTAGCAATGTATTTCCAGCTAAATTGAAATAATAAACAAATAAAGGGTCTCAATTAAATATGTGGTAGTAAAAATAACCTGTGGGAGGATTTCAACAAGATAAATGTGACAACAGTGCAAAATATTTCACTATAATATTTCAAAGCAAAACAAAAACAAACAAAAAATATATATTATAATATTTCTTTATTTTTTATTTTTATTTTTTACTGCTGCCCCCTGTGCCTATGAAAATGCCCCCGCGTGCCTATGCAGGCACGCGTGCCTAGGGTTGCCTACCCCTGTACTATACTATTCTTAAAGTGACCTTTCCTTTTGTAAAGTGACCATACGTGTGAGTGTGTGCAGCATGAGTGTGTGTTTGCTCATGTTAAAGTGGCTGCTAGTGTGTGAGCGTGTACAGTGTGGTAAGTATATGTGCATAATTAATTGTTCCAGAAACAATAGGCTTCCAATAATTGTATTAAGAGATCGTGGATATGCGCTGGGCCCCCTGGTTGATGACCCCACTCACCAACCCTCAGACAGAGCATGAGGTGGCCTACAATGAGAGCCATGCAGACTCGTTCCACCGTTGAGTGCAGCATCAGACTGCTGAAAAGACGCTGGATGTGTTTGGACACAGCAGCTGGTACACCGGCGACTGATGTGGTGCCCATGATGGCCTCGATGCACTCTCTCCTGTGTTTTGCGTTTCTTTTTTTGGCCTCCGATTTCACATCAGCCCATTTCTTTTTCACTTCAGCCGCTGTGCGCTCCTCTCCTGACACCACGTTAACCTCACCTGTTATCTCGTCCCATGCTGCTTTTTTTGGGTGGCCTTGTACCCCGTATTGACACTACTAAATAAGATGTCACGCTTATGTTATACTCCTTATCTTACTATATATCCACATCCGTCTGTGCATACCTGCATATAATCCTTTTTACATATCTGTAGATACTATATACAGTATATCTGTACATATCCCTTAACCCCTTAACAGTCCTGCAATTTTTTTATAAAACGCCTGTCGATTGCATACCCAAAGTAATTAGCTATTTATTATACTTTCTACTCATAGCATGTGTCTGGTCTCTTTTGAAAGTGTCTTACACACTAAGGAAAGATCACGTTGAATGCTAATGTAATAGAGAAACAGAGGTTTGAACACACTAAAATAAAATATTTGCTCCATACTTTTGTGTTGACTTGTTGCCAGATGCCTGTTTTTTGGGTTCCAGCTGAGAGGTATGATATTAATTAAAAACAAGATTACAAACATCACAAAACAAACTGGTCAGAATACTGCTTGACCTTACTCCTAAAACCCACCTCACCCCTGCCCATTTTGACAACCTAGGACAACCTAGCAACTTGCAATGGGCCTGGTCTACAAGATACACTACACCACTAAGATACCCATGTACATGTCGAAATACTTCCCAAAGGTCAGTGAATAACACTACCACAAAGTTCCACAAATCATGTTCAACCCAGATTCGGCTCAAACAAGGGACTAAACACGTTTCGCAATTATGCCACAACAATGTGGAATGCCCTACCCACAGCCGTAAAATCATGTGAATCCCTACCCACATTCAAAACCGCTCTCAAAGAGCACCTACGGGAGGCTGCAATTTGAAACTGGCCCTGGTAAATGTCCAAACCCCCCCCCCCCCCCACCCAACACCCTCCAATGTACAGTTCCCTCCCCCTCAAATGTATATATTCTCTTTTAGAAACTCTGTCTCTTAAACAGTACTGTATATTTGTATATCTTGTATGTAATACATGTTATGATGAATGAAAAATGGGGGACCATGGGGGACCATCTTTCTCTGGTCTGCATCCCCTTAACAATTGTGTATTGAGCCATACTGTATTGTACCCATTCTGCAATCTGTTAATAACGTTTTCAATCAATCAATAAATCAATCAGACTGTATTGCGTCTGAGGGGAGTGGCCACTGGCTGAGTGCTCTCTGTCTTGGGTGTCGGAGAGGAGAAGCACAGACAACATGAGAGAGGCGATGAGACGCACCAAAATCCATTGCAGGGTGAAAATATGCCGCGAAATATCTTTGGAACCGTTTGCGTTCTTGGAGATGGAGCCGAGTGAGGTATTCAGAAGTTCAAGTGAGGTTTGTTTGTTTTTATTTCTTCAGGCATTAAAAGCCATTCTAAACAACGAACGTTCCTCTCACGGCATTCTAAAACAATTATATCTCAGAAAGGCCGCTTGCCGATTTAAAGTTCCAACGTGCCTGTAGTTGTACGAGAATGCACGTTCAAAATCAGTGGCATTCCTCATTCGGGGGAGTGCAGCTGAGAACACTGTATAAGAACACATTTCCATGCATTCATGAATCCAGGGATCTTTCTTAGGTTTGGTCTTGCGAAGTTCGTAAGAAGATATTTAAGAAAATTTTTGAGACTGATGTCCATTTTTCTTTTCATGTTAGATTAGGCATTTTTTTTTATTAATAATCTTAGATACATACGATTTAGGGGAGTTAGCTTAGGTTTCTGGGACATCTTGTTTAACACTAAGAGGTTGGCTCATGCTGTTTGCACCCGCCGGCGGGTAACAAAGGGATTGAGAATTTCTCAGAAATGACCAGAAAGTTGCGCATTTCAGAAATCGGTAAAAATAGAAAAATGGCATTTTTGAGTGCTTTGAGATGTTATATGTCTCCTTATTTGCAAAACTTAATACGACTTGTAAATACGTCAATTGTTATTAGACTGTAAGGCTGTTTTTCCCCGTAATAGTAGAAAGAACTACAATGTCGAGGGGAGGGGCTGATTTAAGTGTCGGTGATCACTGACGGTGATCTCCATAAGTAAACACTGACTGAGCTCTGAGCTGAAAAGCTATCACAGCATTACACAGCATTAGCGTTGGCAGCAGCTAGGGCTGTCCCCGACT
Organism: Notolepis coatsorum; assembly: GCF_963971535.1. Taxonomy (NCBI): domain Eukaryota; kingdom Metazoa; phylum Chordata; class Actinopteri; order Aulopiformes; family Paralepididae; genus Notolepis; species Notolepis coatsorum. Next base: position 278,248,927 of record NC_140165.1, read on the forward strand.
AAGGATTTGGATAGTCGACTATGATTGGCCGAAATTTGCCGATAGTCGACTATATACAAAAAAAAATATGGGGGGGGGAAAAAGCATAATGTTTTTTTATTTTATTTTATTTTTCATTCCATTTGGGCTGTGGGGGTGCTTAATGTCTGACGGAAGGCTTCTTGTCCTCTGCAAAAGCATGCAATTGGTCCACTGATGGATACATCTTGATATTTGTCTAGTCTAGTGTGTTCATTAGATGGGTGAAATCCTCTTTCAGTGCCTCTGTGCCTGTTTTCTTAGGCAGTTAGCCTCTGGTATGCGTGCCATTATCGTTAGCCACACTTCTATGCTTCTTTTATTTAGGAAAGAATGATTTTTTTTTAAAATAAAAATAAAAAAGAATTATAATATTTTTATTTTTATTTTTTTACTAAGAGGTTGGCAGTCGACTACGGCTCCTTTCGATCGATTATTCGACTATTCGACTAATAGGGGTCAGCCCTAGCAGCAGTTACCAATCTTATTGGAGAATTATGTGTTCACTGCGAAGAGGACAGATATTAGGCCATTATTATTATTATAATTTTGTCTCTGTCTCAATGAAGACTGAGCCGGCGAGCGAAAGCGAGAGTGAATCCAACCCGCACTTTTCGCTTCCATTCATTGTGCTAAGCTAGGCTAATAATAATAACGACTTTGGAGGAGTCAGCCAGATTTCTACAGAACGGGTCAATGAATCAATGACGCTAGAAATAATTAATGCCTACATGCTGGCTGTGTGTGTGTGTGTGTGTGTGTGTGTGTGTGTGTGTGTGTGTGTGTGTGTGTGTGTGTGTGTGTGTGTGTGTGTGTGTGTGTGTGTGTGTGTGTGTGTGTGTGTGTGTGTGTGTGTGTGTGTGTGTGTGTGTGTGTGTGTGTGTGTGTGTGTGTGTGTGTGTGTGTGTGTGTGTGTGTCTCTGTCCATTCAGTAGAAAACTATCTGGCTTCGTTATTAGCCTAGCTAACCGGCACTGTCCGGTTCCATTCATTGTGCTAAGCTAGGCTAACGTGATAATGCCCAAGACATCGCATGCATCCCTATATCTGTACATATCCCTTATACTCTTACTAGTTATTATATCTATATCTGTACATATCCTTACCGACTCATACTAGTTATTATATCTATCTGTACATATCCCTTCTACTCTTACTAGTTACTATATCTGTACATATCCCTTACCTACTCTTACTTACTATATCTGTATCTGTACATATCCCTTACCTACTCTTACTATATCTATATATGTACATATCCCTTACCTACTCTTACTAGTTATTATATATATATCTACATATCCCTTACCTACTCTTACTAGTTACCTATACCTACTCTTACTAGTTACTATATCTGTACATATCCCTAGCCTATGATTTGAGGGGAAGGGTGACATGAGTATAGTCTAGTCTCTAGTGTGTATGTGTGTGCGTGTGTGATTGTGTTGTGTGTAGTTGAAGTATTTGCAAATTGTATTGTATCATATGTTGTGTATTGGAAATCGTGTCGTATTGTACTTGCTGAAGTACTGTATATATAATCTTGCAATTAGTTATTTGATGGGGGATGGAAACGGATAAGCTTTGCTTCTTCCATCTCCTTTTCAAACAGTGTACAGTTTCTGGCTGTTTTTTTTTGGGGGGGGGGGGGGGGGGGGTTCCTCTTTTCCCATTTCATTTATTTTTTTCTAATGCCGTTTTGCCAGACAATGGTAAATGTAGCCAAACTAACACTGTGGTTTGAAATAAAACGATTGAATCTTGAATATAGACTTTTAAGTTTAAGTCAAGCACTTTGATATGTTATGTTGACTGTTTAAACAAATCGTGGTTCAGTCACCAGTTTAAGTTTGAGAGTGGCAACAATCCACAGCCTGGGCCTCTTGGGTCCTCTTGGAATATCCATTTGAATAGCAAAGGAACGACAGACAAGAAGCTGGGCCTTTGTTCAGGTGTTGATCACATTGAATTCTGGGGGAGGAGGAGCCTCTAGAGCAGGGGTCGGGAACCTATGGCTCGCGAGCCATATATGGCTCTTCTGGTGACAGCATATGGCTCCCAGAAATCTTTGAGTACAAAAAATAAAAATTATTATTATTTTTTTTAATACTTGTGATATTTCTTAATAATACTGTGTCATTTTAAAGTAAACAGAAATTAGTTTTGAAGATACAGCTAATAGTATCTGTAGCTGAAGATATAGCGAGCAGAGCTGGCGAGGGAACACAAGTGGACAGAAATTTTAAAATCTTCAACCTGAAGACCAGCTGATTCTTAAAACTTGGAACGAGCTTCCTGTGACATACCACACAATGCAGCGTGAGTATTGCCGTATTGACCATGTTTGGCTCTACATATGCATGTGGGCAGTCATTCTCGCATATGAGGAACATTAAGACCAACCTACGCTCACGTGATGGAAGCCTCAACGCCTACATGAAGCTCAATCTCACCACGTATGAACCAGATTACAAGGCCATCAGCAAAACCATGCAGCACCAGAAGTCGCATTAAAAGTAAGACATATTTAATTTATTATATGTTAAAAATACTATATGGCTCTCAATGAAATATATTTAGAAATATTTGGCTTTTATGGCTCTCCCAGTCAAAAAGGTTCCTGACCCCTGCTCTAGAGGGTTAACGCTTCAGTGGTGTTGAAACAAGAGCTCTGACAAACCTCGTGAAATCTACTAGAGCGTCTAATAGACTAAAGCGTGTCGGTCCTTTAATGTTAGTTTGCTTTGCTAAATCTGTCTGTGTTAGGCATTGTGATGTAGCATCACTTGTACTGTATATGGGGTTGCTAGCATATCCTCTGCCTTTCCTTGTTCATTCCCCAAAGTATTTCTACACAGGACATGTGCTGTTTTCGGTTTCATTCAAAACCATGGAAGAGAGAAGAAAAGAGCTGAGCACTGTGAGTGGGGGCAGGCGGGGCTTCTGGGCAGTGAGTGGGTGCGTGTGTGCGTGTGTGCGTGTGTGTGTGTGTGTGTGTGTGTGTGTGTGTGTGTGTGTGTGTGTGTGTGTGTGTGTGTGTGTGTGTGTGTGTGTGTGTGTGTGTGTGTGTGTGTGTGTGTGTGTGTGTGTGTGTGCGTGTGTGTGTGTGTGTGTGTGTGTGCGTGTGTGTGTGTGTGTGTGTGTGTATGTGTGTGTGTGTGTGTGTGTGTGTGTGTGTGTGTGTGTGTGTGTGTGTGTGTGTGTGTGTCTAATGTGTCACTGTCGGGCCGAGGAAAATGCAGGCGGCTGGTATTGATAGTGCAGCAAATGAGTATTGAAACTGTTTAAAATATTAAGAATCGATATGTAACGAAAAATCCATATTTTTTACACTAAATGGTGATGGTGTTCTACTGTATGTATTGTAACGGTGTTCTACCAGGAGCTTTCTTACCGACGTCTTGAGACGGTCAGCTCTGGGCGCCCGGTGTCTGCACGATCTGCGTGTGTTGCACGTGGACGTATGATTGTTGTCGAAGTCGAGCTGCCGCTCATGGGACGCCACGAGGGTGCAGAGTGGCTAACTGTGAGTGATTGCCGGTTGTAGAGGTGCTGGTTGTGTATCTGTGTTTGTGTAAAAGATATTAAAAAAGTGCAGGTCAAAGAGTACTTTAGAACCTCTGAAATGATGGCCTGCATTTATATACCGCTTTCATCCAAAGTGCCCCACATTCACCCATTCACTCACACATCCATAGCGGAGACGACTATGCAAGTTGCCGACCTGCTCATCGGGAACAGTTAGGGGTTGTGTCTTGCTCAAGGACACTTTGATGCACTGCTGGAAGGAGCAGGAATCAAACCAGGAACCTTCAGATTACCAGACAACTGCTCTACCTCCTGTGCCACTGTCTAACCCTAACTTTCAGATTACCAGATGACTGCTCTACCTCCTGAGCCACTGTCTAATCTTAACCTTCAGATGACCAGATGACTGCTCTACATCCTGAGCCACTGTCACCCTAACCTTCAGATTACCAGATGACCGCTCTACCTCCTGAGCCACTGTCTAACCCTAACCTTCAGATGACCAGATGACTGCTCTACATCCTGAGCCACTGTCACCCTAACCTTCAAATTACCAGATGACCGCTCTACCTCCTGAGCCACTGTCTAACCCTAACCTTCAGATTACCAGATGACTGCTCTACCTCCTGAGTCACTGTCTAACCCTAACCTTCAGATGACCAGACAACTGCTCTACCTCCTGAGCCACTGTCTAACGCTAACCTTCAGATGACCAGACAACTGCTCTACCTCCTGGGCCACTGTCTAACGCTAACCTTCAGATTACCAGATGACTGCTCTACCTCCTGAGCCACTGTCTAATCCTAACCTTCAGATTACCAGATGACTGCTCTACCTCCTGAGCCACTGTCACCCTAACCTTCAGATTACCAGGTGACTGCTCTACCTCCTGATCCACTGAACTAACCCTAACCTTCAGATGACCAGATGACTGCTCTACCTCCTGAGCCACTGTCACCCTAACCTTCAGATTACCAGATGACTGCTCTACCTCCTGAGCCACTGAACTAACCCTAACTGTGACGTTCTGGTTCTCTAGCTGCTGCCTGAGAACCACTCACCATTATGTCACCTGTCACTTGTCTCTCCTGTCACTTGTGCCTCTGTCACTTACTGTCTGGGTTCCCTGATTGGCTGTCACTGTGGTGCGTGTGGTATGTTTGGTATGTGGACCTATTTAACCCCTGTCTCTCTTGTTCTAGTCTGTCGGTCCTTCAGACTCCCAACCTCACGGTACACGGCGGTACCAAGGTACTCTGGACATTGCAGTGCTTCCAGTTACCTTTTCTACTTACTAGACGCTCTGCGTCAGTCTGTTCCTTATTTGCTCCAGGTGTACTGTTCTGCATTAAAAAGAGAACCACTGTTTAAGAGCAACAATACCTCTCTGCCTCTGTTATTCTCCACAACTGGGACCTTACCTGCTCCGCCGTAACAGAAGGACCGACCACTGCAGGTTCCATGGAGGCAATAATGGAGGCTCTCCAGGAGCAGAAGAATGCCCTGGGGCTGGTGGCAGAGCGCCAACAGCAGGTCAGTGCCGAGCTGGTTCGCCTGGGGGGGCTAGCACTGACCTCCCAAGACACGGCGAGTTCGGCGTTAGCCGCAGCCCAGCTGGCACGCACGGAGGCAGCTGATGCGAGGAGGACGGCTGACGAGCTGGCGCCGGAGGAAGGAGCTGTCGGCGGCCGAGAGAGATCGGGCGTTCCTCGGGATCCAGGGCGAGGTCCGAGAGCCACGGCTATCCCCGCCGGGCCGCTACGGAGGAGCACCGGAGGGGTGTTGGGAATTCATCACCCAGTGCTCGCTCGTGTTCCAGCTGCAGCCACGCTCATTCCCCACCGCTACTTCCCGGGTCGCATACATCATTACCCTCCTCACTGGTCAAGCGCTCTCCTGGGCTACTGCTGAATGGGAAGGTGGGTCGGTAATCTGCCACAATGTGGACGCCTTTACCGGGGATTTGGGAAAGATCTTCGATACTTCCCGAGTACTCTCGATTTACGAGGCCGGGGGGCAGCTCCTCGCCTGCCAGCAAGGCCTCCGCACCGCACAGATTACGCCATTGACTTCGGAATAGTGGCACGGGAGGCCGCTTGGCCTGAGATTCCCTGTTGTGTCTTGTTTGTCCAGGGGCTCTCCGTTCGGATGAGGGACGAGCTCTCTATTCGCAAGTTGCCGGAGAGATTGGATGGCATTGTCAACATGGCCATTCGCATGGACAATCGGCACCGGGAGAGGGAACGTGAGCAAGGTACAGCTACTCAGGTACGTGTCCCTTCTTCTTCCGGTGTCGATAGCTTCCTGCAATACATGAGTGAGCCACTGGGTGATGAACCCATGCAGCTTGGGGCGCTGTCGCTCTCGGACGAGGAGCGACAGCGCTTCATTGAAGAAAGACGCTGCTTCGGGTGTGGCCGCACCGGCCATCGGTTCGGCAGCTGTTGGGCATTGCCGGGAAAAGGAGGAGCCCGCTAGGTCCTGGGGAGGCGCTGGCAGGTGGGCTCAATTCCTCGGTTGCACAAGACACATATTTTTTTATGGTATCTGTTAACTGTGGGAGCGACGTCAGGAAGACCAAGGCTTTGGTAGACTCAGGGGCGGCGGGTAATCTGATTCACATTGGGTTGGTTGAGGAGTGGGGGATCCCGGTCGAGACACTGGAGCTGCCCATCCCCGTTCAAGCCCTGGATGGACAGCCGCTGGGTTGTGGGAGCATCACTCAGCGCACTGCTCTTCTGCACATTCAGGTGGCGGGTGGTGGGTGGGAGTGGGTGCAATTTTTTGTCATTGTGTCTCCTTACTCTGTTGTTGTTTTAGGCCACCCCTGGTTAGCTTCTCACAATCCTGTTATTAATTGGTTCACGGGTGAACTCTCAATGGAGAACGGCATTAAACCGGTCTTCGGCGAGAGTTTGCCCCCCCCCCTCTTCTCTTTTGTCTCCCTCTTCTCTCTCCAGGATGGTGGGGAGCGTTGCAGATTATATCAGACCTACTAATCCCGATTTAATAGGTGTTCCTAAGATCTATTGGGACCTAGCGGACGTTTTTAGTAAGATGTGTGCCAAAGCACTACCACCTCATAGATCATACGACTGCCCCATTAATCTTCTACCCGGTACCTCTCCACCCGTGGGCGTATGTTCTCCCTCTTGCGCCCAGAGACAGTGTCTATGAACACTTACATTCAGGAGGCATTACTCGGGGGGCATATTCGTCCGTCCACATCCCCTGCCGGCGCTGGGTTCTTCTTCGTAGCTAAGAAGGACGGTTCCCAGCGACCGTGCATTGATTATAGGGGCTTGAACGACATTTCCATCAAGTTACCCCTTGCCTCTCATGGACACCGCCTTTGAGTACTTACATGGGGCACAGGTTTTCTCTAAACTTGATTTACGTAATGCATACAATTTGGTCAGGATTAGAGAGGGAGACGAGTGGAAAACTGCATTTAACACGCCCAATGGGCATTATGAGTATTTAGTCATGCCCTTTGGTTTAGCTAATGCCAATGCTAGTGTGGTAATATTGACCTTGAATTCCATAACTAATATGTGGGAATAAAAGAAATGAATCCATAATCCAAGGCTTAGCCAAAAGTGATTATTGGTGTTAGATAAGACATTCCAAACAAACCCCCGCTCAGGGGTAAGACTGGATTAGAGAACAACAGTTGCCGGTCATAAAAGGCTGCAGGGGAAGTCACACCCCACAGTAAACAGTGGCTCACTCTAAATAGCAGAGGAACAGCCGGTCTAGCAGAATAACTAGCAGACACATTCAAGGAGATATCAAGTCAGCATACTTTATATAGGAAAATCTGGTATTAAAATACATAACTTATTACATTAACCATATCAATGTAGAAGGTAACTTACAAAGAAGAATACCATTTAGAATGTCACCCGAGTATGAAAGTATCAGTGTTATTACACTCTTGTTATAGAATCCTGGTATATATATCACAGATAGACAGAGTTTCAGTCTGGTGAATAAAGGTTGGTGTGGTTTCATAGGATGTCTGGTATCAGTCTGGGAAAGCACTGACTGTACTTGGGTGATAATAGACATCTATAACCATATAGAAGGAATGTTTATTCAGTCAGAGGAGATTTGAGCAGCCAAGGAGGGGGGCCATCAAAAGCGCCCTCCTCGGTACTCATCAAAGGAACCACACCGACGGGGGCCATCAGGCGGCCCCCTCTGTTTACTGAAAGAAGACTCACACAGGAACCACACCGACGGGGGCCATTGGCGGCCCCCCTATGTTTAAAGGAAGACCCACACAGGAAATCGAGGAGGTGGGGGCAACCAGCCCCCCCAGAGGAAACCAGGGGGAAGGGCGGACCGCCCTTCCAGAAGAACCAATCGGATTGGACAAAATGTATTAGTAACATGTGCTATTATTGGTGGGAAATGATAGTACTTAAGAGCAAAACATAGTGTTATTCAGGAGCCCAGACCCCACCCCAGGTCTGTGGCTCCGCCGCTCCCATCCAGACTGCTGATTATACGTGAGTAAATCATGGGAAACACTAATTGTTGTTTAGATTAGAGTAATGTACAGATCCCTGATCTGTAAACCAGATTTACTCATGTGTAATGCTTACAGTATTTTCTCTAATTACATTTATGTTAACAATGACTGTTGTATGTACATGTTGGGGTTTTGAGATGCAAACCTTGTTGATCCTGTGTACAAAACAGACATGATTAATGTATTCTGATAATCCTTGTATGTGAAAAGCAACCTTTTTATTCACTCCTGGCTGCCGAGACAAATACATCCATGAGTTGAATTCGAACTCTATTGTCTGGACTGCACATTTATTCCTTGCTGGCTATATTGGGAGTCAGATGAGGAGACCAAATTCTATCACTTATGATCCTTTCCCCTCCTTCCAGTTAGCGACCTCCTTGTACTGTACAATAACCTTAGATTATTGTTAGGATTCTACTACACTAGAACCACTGTTTAAGAGCAACAATACCTCTCTGCCTCTGTTATTCTCCACAACTGGGACCTTACCTGCTCCGCCGTAACACCTAACCTTCAGATTACCAGACAACTGCTCTACCTCCTGAGCCACTGAACTAACCCTAACCTTCAGATTACCAGATGACTGCTCTACCTCCTGAGCCACTCTCTAACCCTAACCTTCAGATTACCAGATGACTGCTCTACCTCCTGAGCCACTGTCACCCTATTGTTTCCGAACGCTACCTCCCAAACCTTGTCTTTTTTGAGTGGCCAAAACCCAGAACTTGCTGCCGCTAAGACCCTTACATTCCACCCAGAGCCGCCGCTAGGGGCATGCGAGAGGTGCGGTCGCACAGGGCCTCGCACCTAGGAGGCCTCGCAAAAAAAGAAAAGAAAAAAAATTATTATCGTATAATATTTTCATACAAATAAATAGAATGTTAACAATCACTTTCCATCACAGACCTAAAATCTAATTTTGCTTACATGCTTATATATTTCACATTAGACACGTTTGTAGAATAGTAATATGCATATAAACTGCATCATATATGCAACAGCGTGACTGCATCATCAATCAAGTGCATTGGCACGTGGGGTGGTGGTCAGGTGTAAGGTGGATGGTGTGTGTCAGTGTGTGGCAAAGTGGTTTAAACACAATGTCGAGAGAACGAGATAAATGGAGGAAATTTGCCTCAGGGAATGAACAAAGAAAAAAGAAGTGTTCAATACCTCACTGAGAGGTTAATTTGATAAATTCATCACAAAAATCAGCGACCCGACAGCATCAGAAGCAGCCGTGGGGCCTCGCGTCGGGACAACCAAAAATTATGTTTTGGACGCAGGGGAAGCTAGCAGCAGCACAAGCAGGGCTGCCCAGCCCCAGGTGACAACGATAGTCACAACGACGAGCAGTGAAGATGAGGAGGAGGGCGACCGCCGCGACCCCTAAGGAGGAAGACGCACACAATATCCCGCAGAGCGGGTATTCGAAACGGAATATTTCCTCAAAATAGTGGATCAGGCCCTCGCAGCATTAAACTCCAGATTTAAGCAACTGCAACAATTCGAGGACACATTTGGATTTCTTTTGAACCTATCCAAACTGAAAGAGATAGATGACACTGAACTGAAGATAAAGTGTGAGGCTTTGAGCGCATCTCTGACAGATGGAAAGTCTAACGACATAAACAGAGAGGACCTGTTCACTGAGCTGCGCTTATTGTGCGTAATGGTGCCCAAGGAAGCCAAGACTGCGCTGGAAACACTACGGTTTCTCAGCAAGAGGAACAGGACCTTCCCTACCTGTGAAGTTGCCCTTCGGATTTGACTGACAATCCCTGTCACAGTTGCATTGATTGATTGATTGATTGAAAATTGTATTCACAGATTGCAGAATGGGTACAATACAGTACAGCTCAATACACACAATTGTTAAGGGGATGCAGACCAGAGAAAGACTTCCGTCTTGTTTACATCAGGGTCCCCCATTTTCAATTCATCATAACATATATGACATACATAGGTAGGTAGGTATTTATTTAGACAACAAGGATTTAGTCAAGGATATGAACAAAAAAGCCAATGACTTATTTACATTGTTGTCCCTGGAAGTCAAGGATGCTTGATGCATACACATACAACTCATTACAGAAATATTTCACAATCATTACATTTGGTAGCAATAATGGCACAATCATTAATTAATACAAACATGCGCATTTGTTGAGACATGTTAAACTAGCCTTGAGTCTGTGTATCTCAGAGCACCCCGATGGGAGGAGGTGGTGCGGGGGGAGGGAGGACGGAGAGATTTTCCGGACTCGACTCTGACTACAATGCCGTCAGCTAGGACCGGAGGGGGTGGGGCTGGGAGGTGACTACAGTTGCCGTCATAGGGGGTGGACTTGGCGATGAGACAGTCACTTTGGCACCCCTCCAGCACTCGTACGGGAGGGGGGATTGGGTATCGGGATTGGGGGTGGGGGGGCTGCTTGCCACTCTTATCTCCCAGACATGACATACAGATAGACAGTACTGTTACATCTATACATTTATGACATAACAGATTTACAAATGGGGGGGCAACTGTACATTGGAGGTGGTGGGGTGGGGGTTGTGTGGGCGGGGTGGGGGGGGGGGGTAACTGTACATTGGATTATCGACTAAACCTTACTTGGTCCCAAGAAGAGGGTCTCGTGTATTATTGGGTTTAATAGGAGATTTATTGTAGATTGGAGGCGATTGCGTTAGGACATTTACAGGGGCCAGTTTTGAATTACAGTCTCTCGTAGGTGCTCTTTGAGAGTGGTTTTGAAAGTGGGTAGTGATTCACACTCCTTTACAGCTGTGGGTAGGGCGTTCCACATTGATGTGGCATAATTGCTAAACGTGTTTAGTCCCTTGTTTGAGCCGAATCTGGGTTTAACATGATTTGTGGAGCTCCCTCTGGTGTTGTGATCGTGGTATTCACTGACCTTTGGGAAGTATTTTGACATGTACAAGGGTACCTTAATCGTGTAGTGTATCTTGTAGACCAGGCCCATTGCAAGTTGCTGTACTCTGTTGTCTACTCTAAGCCATCATAGGTTGTCAAAGTATGCAGGGTTGAGGTGGGTTCTAGGAGTAAGGTCAAGCAGTAGTCTGACCAGTTTGTTTTTTGAGATGTTTGTAATTTAGTTTTTAGCGCCTTTGAGGTGCTTTGGTACCATGAGGTGGAAGCATAGTCGTAGTACCCTTGAATGAGTGCTCCGGCCAGAGTCTTCAGGGTATTCTTGTTTACCAGAGAGGAGATCCGGTACAAGAATCGAGTTAGTTGGTTGACTTTTTTTTATTACATTGGATGCCATTTTGTCACAGGAAAGATTTGCCTCTAGGATGGAACCTAGGTATGTAATTTCATCTTTCCTTGTGACAATATTGTCACCCACTGTAACTGAGAAGCCGTCGGTCTTGCTGAGATTGTTATTTGAACCGAAGAGAATGGACTCTGATTTGCCCAGGTGTAGCTAATGATAGTTTGTTATCAGCGAGCCATATGCCGATTTTGCCCAGTTCCGAGCTGAGGGTTTTTTCAACCTGTAACTTGTTCTTGTCAGAGACCAGGGCCCTATCCGTACCTGGTTCAACTAAGTCGATCAAGAGTCCCATTATCCAGATTGAAGCCGGGATTTTCCTGTTCCTCGAAGGTGGATTCAGTCTCGTTAACTCGAACCAGACTTGAGACCCAGGATAAGAGCGCACGGCCGCTTCAGTTGAAAAGCCAGCAAGTATCGAGAGCAGAAATCCTGATTTTCTAACGGCATTGATTGATTAATTGATTTAAAACTTTATTAACAGATTGCAGTACGGCTCAATAGCCTCGCCGACAAGTTAAATGCATAATCTATAGGCTAATTTTAAGTCCCTCATTACCCCAATCAATCAGATTATATTTCTTTAAACTTGCCTGCTGGCAGTAGGTTTATGGAATGGATAATCAAATAAGATCTTGCTAGCGAAAATAATTAGTTCAACTGTTTCAGAATAAGGATACGGCTCTCTTACCCATTGATTGATGTATGGTGGATGTTTTACTTATCTGCACTGTGGTGTGACGGTTTGTCCTTTTGAATTTCACGCAGACGGCCCGGGTTCGAATCCCACTTCTTCTAGTCTTTTTCTTCTTTTTGCAATGTAGGAATAATTCAATTTGGTGCACGTTGAGAGCTATATAAAGAATGACATCCTCAATGCATGTAGATTTATAATATTTTAACTTAAAACTAGGCTACTTTTGCGTATAATCATTAATATTATATTCCAAAAAAATTATATTGGAAACGCGGGGTTTCGAACTCCGGTCGCCCAGTTGACAGGATTGAGCACTAGCCGCTGCGCCACTGTGCCAGACGGGATATATTCATTGTTTATCCATTAATGGACGAGAGACCCGTGTTTAGAATATTTTTCTTTTGAATGAAGTTTTATCTCTTTATTCTCAAATGCATTAATGTGACGTCAACGGCTCATTCAATTTCTCAAATCCGTCAAACAGCGCATATCATCAGACATTTTAATCCCAGTTACAATATCACACAAAAACCACAATCCACGCATAGACACTTCAATTTTATGCTTGAATGAAACACAATCCGGGCGCTCCGTTAAGCAAATCTACAGCGGAGAATATATGAAACTAATCAGAGCCAAACGGCCGATAGGTTTCATTCATTAAAAATATCCCCGCGGGATTCACATTTGCAATGCGCCGTTATTAAAATAACCACATGCAGCGTGTATCGCGACTCCGAGCGCCGTATATGACGCGCATTATTTTATTTAGGACAAAGTAAATCTATAGGCTCAATATGATTTATTATCAGCATTTAGTTCTATTATTATACATTTCAAAAGCCCCCTCTAGGAAAACGAAGCACAGAAACATAATTCAGAATGGTATAAATGGGATCTCTAGACTGTGAGAATCATTTCAGGAAGCGAGCTGTCATTTCTTTGCGGGGGCGTGGCCATGGTTCATCCGGCTAACTGAAGTTAACCCTGCTCTCGACCAGGCTCAAACTTTTTGATCTGTTGTCATGGTGATTTAGACAATCGAGCGTCGGGGAACAGAAAGGTCCGGCTTAAGTCAGGCTATACTGGAAATTATCCGGCTAACTCAGTTAGCCAGGTACGGGGAATGGGGCCCAGCAGGGCTGAGTCGTCCGCGAACAGGAACACGTTGCAGTCACAAGCTGACGACATGTCATTTGGATAAATTAGGAACAGTAGCGGTCCTAGTATGCTTCCTTGTGGAACACCACAGCTCACTGGGAGGGGGGGGGGGGGGGGTAGGGTACCGTTTACCTCCACCATCTGTTCTCTCCCCTCCGGGTAGGATTGCATCCAGCTCACTGATAGACTATCAAAACTAGGGATGCTCGATATTGGCTTTTTTACCGATACCGATATACCGATATTGTCCAACTCTTAATTTCCGATACCGATATCAACCGATATCAATCGATACCAATATATGCAGGGTTTCCCCCTGCAAAAAATGGAATAATTTTAGGTAATTAACATTCCATATCTCTTGCTGTGGAATTAACACAACATTATGCATACTTTTGACAATAAATAAAATCAGAATTTGTTCTTACTTGCTTGCCTGGGTAAATAAAGGTTATAGAAAGGTAAAAAAAAAAATTGAAAACCGATACCGATATTTTCCGATATCACATTTTAATGCCGATATCGGCCTATAATATCGGTAGGCCGATAATATCGGACATCCCTAATCAAAACCAATTGCTTTTAGCTTGTCAATCAGAATGGTGTGATTGACAGTGTCGAAGGCCTTTTGTAGGTCCAGCATGACCACCTCTTGTTTGATGTGTTCGTTTAAATAGAGACGGCATGTGTCAGTGGAGTGGGATGTTCTGAAGCCAGATTGGAATTCGTAGATTCGATTTCTTTCCGCGAGGTACTTTTTCCATGACTTTCGAGATGGAGGTAAGGATAGAAACAGGGCGGTAGTTGCCTGGGTATAATTTGCTGCCCTTTTTGTGCAGGGGTGTTACTCTCGCAATTTTGAAGTCTTTGGGTATGTGTCCCTGTTTTATGGAGAGGTTTATTATGTGTGTGATGACTGGGGTGATGGCGGCTGCTGTGTCTCTGATGAATTTGGAGGGGATATTGTCATGGCTAGTGGCCTTGTTAGGTTGGAGGGCGCTCAGTTTTTTGAGTACCTCAGCTGTTGTTACCATTTCTAGTTTGAAATCGTCTTTGCGGACCCTAGGTTTTTGTAGTTGGCTATGATGTGTTCTACCCCAAAATGCCCTGAGTGGGAGGGTAGTTTGTTTACCAGTGTTGTGGCTATGTTTGTGAAGAAAATGTTTAAGTAATTGGCAACATCCAGCTTGTCTGTGATGAGCGTGTTGTCCGTCTTTATGTTTATGTTTGAAAATCTGGTTTTGAGTTTTTTACTGCAGCCTAGTTGATTATTGAGTAATTTCCAAAGTTCACCTGGTTTGTTTTTGTTTTCCTCAGTTTTGTCATTGATAAAATTCTTTTTGGCAGTTTTTTTTTTTTTTTTATTATTATTGGTCTTTTTTCCCCTCCATTTTCCTCCGATTTTCTCCCATCCCAATGTTAGTCGTATGCCAATTCCCAGTCCCTTCCTGGTCGCTGCGCACTTACCCCCCACAGTCAGATCATCTGGGAGAGTGGAGGCTACCACGTGCTTCCTCCGACACACGTCCAGCCAATCACCGCTTCTTTTCACCTGGCAGCGCGGATTCTCATCGAGAGGGCGTAGCGTGTGGGAGGACCACACTATCCCCCTCGAGTCCTATCCGCGCTTAGCAGGCGCCCCGACCGAACTGTAGGAGTCGCTGTTTACAACGACCCGGACCCACCCCGCCAGCTTCTCCCACCCTCTAATACAGCCAATTGTATTAGTGCAGACGGCCAGCGAAGCTGGTGACAACCCTGGTGACGAACGCAATCTCCGCTCGGCCACCTAACCGCCTGATTCTTTTTAGCAGTTTTGATCATCTGGGGAGTGCAGCTTCTCCAAGTTAAAACTGATAAAGAACTATTTGCGCACTACAATGTCCCAGGAGAGACTGTGTGGACTTTCCATCCTCGCGATAGAAAAGGATGTTACTCTGGATTATGAAGAAATAATTTCAGAATTTGCTGCAAGGAAAGCCAGGAGGAAAATCCTCACATAATTATCTGCTGTTTGTGAGTAACATCTGAGTGCTTATTGTTATTGTTGTCAATTATTTGAAGTGCAAGTAGGCCTATAGGCTACGTACGTCACTGGGGTTTCCCAGTGTGTTCCCCACCCAGAAGCACATATCAACTCCCCTGTGGGAAGTTGAAGGAAGAGGCGAATCAATAACGCGCGTGACAGGTCCTTCAGTGACTTCCTACTTTATTCATTCACAGAATCAACCACGTACACACACCTACTACTCCCCTATATCCCCTCCCCTGTGACGCGTCAACTCTGGCGTGAAAGACTCCCATAATGTGACACCACACAGGCCCCCCCCGAACACCCAGAGTAGACATACCCTGCAACCCCAACCCATACCAAAAAACCCCCCAAAGTACTCAGCCCCTCGTAGGAGGCCTGACTACCCGACCATAACGACTGCGCTTAACAGTCAGGGGGGAAGGGGGAAGGGCACGAGCCGGCGGCCGTCCGCGCCGGCGGCGAGGCTGGACTGGGGGAGAGTCCGGGTCTGCTGCCGGGGTAGAGGCAGACATGGGCCGCAAACTTGCGGCAGGAGTGGGGTTGGGTGGACGGCCGCGCCGTCGGGGCTGAGCCAGCTCCACCGGCCCGACCGGGTCCACGTGTGCAGGCTTCAAACGGTCCACCGATATCCGCTCCTGAAGCCCCCCTCTGTCCACCATAAAGCTCTTGGGTCCCGCTTCCAGGACCCGGAAGGGCCCATCGTATGGAGCCTGGAGTGGAGATCGGTGGGCATCGCGGCGGATGAACACGTACGGGGCTGACATCAAGTCCTTGGGGATGTAGGACAGGGGAAGACAGTGATGTGCGGGCACGGGAGCGAAAGTGCTGGCGGCGTCTCGGATGGCCAAGCGATGAGTCGCAGCTGACCAGGGGGCTGTGGCACCTGGGAGGAACTCCCCAGGGACTCTCAGCGGCTGACCCAACACGAGCTCAGCCGAAGAAGACTGCAGATCCTCCTTTGGGGCCGAGCGCAGGCCTAGCATGACCCACGGCAAACGGTCAATCCAATTACTGTCCGTAAGAGCCGCCCGGAGAGCAGCCTTCATAGTGCGGTGGAAACGCTCACAGAGACCATTTGCCTGCGGGTTGTATGCCACGGTGCGGTGGAGTTTCACCCCCAAACTCTCCGCCACGGCGCTCCACAACTCTGACGTGAACTGGGGCCCTCTGTCCGAAGTTAGATCCGCAGGGGTACCGAAACGGGCCACCCAGGTGGAGATGAACGCCCGAGCCACGTCCGCCGATGTAGTGGATGACAGGGGCACAGCCTCCGGCCACCTGGTGGTCCTGTCCACCATGGTCAGCAGGTGAGTGAACCCCTGGGAGGGGGGCAGCGGGCCCACCAGGTCCACGTTAACATGATCGAAACGTCTCTCCCGGATGAGAAATGGCCCCAGCGGGGCCTTAGTGTGCCGATGCACCTTGGCGCGCTGGCACGCTACACAAGAGGCAGCCCACCCCTTGACGTCCTTCCTGAGGCCCGGCCAGACGAACCTAGCCCCCACCAGCTTAACTGATGCCTTCACCCCCGGGTGCGACAAAGCATGTATAGCATCGTAAATGCGGCGGCGCCAGCCAGCGGGGACCATCGGGCGAGGTCGGCCTGTGGAGACATCGCAGAGGAGCGTGGCCTTACTGTCCTGGAACACCACATCCTCCAGTCTCAGTCCTGTCGTGGCTGTCCTGAATGCCTGGATGTCCATGTCCGTGCACTGGTCAACTGCCATGGCTGCGTAGTCCACACCCAGGTGCACAGTGTTGACCCGCACTCTGGAGAGGCAGTCAGCCACCAGGTTGTCCTTGCCCGCCACATGCTGCAGGTCCGTGGTAAATTCCGAAATGGCGGACAGTTGGCGCTGCTGCCGTGCCGACCATGGTTCCGTGGTCTTAGCCATGGCAAAGGTCAGAGGCTTGTGGTCCACGAAAGCGGTGAACTCCCGGCCCTCCAACAGGAACCTAAAATGACGCGTGGCGAGGAAAAGGGCCAGCAGCTCCCTGTCAAACGTGCTGTATTTCCTCTCATTGTCCCGCAGTGTCCTGCTGAAAAAGGCCAGAGGCTGCCAGGCGCCAGCCACCCACTGATCACACACCGCCCCCACAGCATAGTCCGAGGCATCGGTCGTGAGGGCTATTGGAGCGGCCGGGTACGGGTGTGCCAGCATAGTAGCGTTAGCGAGAGCAGCCTTAGCACTATCAAACGCCTGGACCCTCTCAGGGGACCAGTCCACCTCCTGATTGTCCTTCTTGCCCCTTAGTGCCTCGTACAGGGGGTGCATCAAGAGAGCCGCTCCTGGTATGAATCGGTTATAAAAATTGACCATACCGAGGAACTCCTGTAGGGGCTTGATGGTGCGAGGACGTGGGAAGGCAGTGATCGCCTCCACCTTGGTGGGCAGAGGCACAGCTCCCTGTGAAGAGATGTGATGGCCCAGGAAGTCTATGTCTGGCCGGCCGAACTGACACTTGGCTGGGTTAACAATCAGCCCATGTTCATTCAGCCGCTGAAACAGCTGTCGGAGGTGCAAACAATGCTCCTCAGCAGATGTGCTGGCCACCAGGATGTCGTCTAAATACACAAACAAAAACGACAACCCTCGCAGCACAGAGTCCATCAACCGCTGGAAGGTCTGCGCTGCCCCCTTGAGTCCAAAAGGCATCCTTAAAAACTCGAAAAGTCCAAACGGGGTAATAACGGCGGTCTTGGGCACGTCTCTGGGATGGACTGGCACCTGGTGGTAGCCCCGCACCAAATCCACCTTGGAGAAAATGGTGGTCCCGGCCAGGTGAACAGAAAAGTCCTGGATGTGCGGGACAGGGTAGCGGTCATGATCCGTGGCACTATTGAGGCGCCGGAAATCTCCACACAGGCGCCACTTCCCATCAGCCTTCGGAACCATATGCAAAGGCGAGGCCCACGGGCTGTCGGAGCGCCGCACAATGCCGAGCTGCTCCATTGTGTCAAACTCCCCTTTAGCGATGGCCAGTTTAGCGGCGTCAAGGCGGCGTGCGCGCGCGAAAACTGGCGGACCGGCCGTGGGGATATAATGCTCCACCCCATGTTTTGCGACCATAGCAGAAAACGTGGGCACAGTCAGAGCGGGGAAATCAGCGAGAAGCCGCTGGTACACGTCCCCCGTGGCGAGGATGTTGGCGAGGGCGAGCCGGCCCCCCCCCCCCAGAGTGCAGGGGTAAGTGGCAAATGACACTGCGTCAATTAAGCGACGGTTCGCCACATCCACCAAAAGTCTATGAGCACATAAAAAATCCGCGCCCAGTATAGGTATTGACACAGAAGCGATTACAAAATCCCAATTAAAAGCATGTCCATTGAAACAAACAGTCACTGACCTGGTGCAGAAGGTGCGAATCGGAGTTCCATTGGCGGCGTCCAGCGGGGGGCTGTGACTGCCACTCAAGCCGTCCGCAGCTGAAGCTGGCAGGATACTCCGCTGGGCTCCCGAATCCACCAGCAAGCGCCTACTGGACAACGTGTCCTCAATGAACAGCAGCCTCGTCGTATCGCCAGCACTCACAGCTGCTAATGAGCGCCGGCTCTGGCATTTCCCTGGCCGGAAAAAGAGCAAGGCTGCTCACATCGCCTGGCTTTGGCACCATAACGCCGATGAAAAAAACAAAGTTCATTCTCCCTCCGGCGATCCGATACCGCAGCTCCCGTCATCTCCCCCGCCGGCAGCGCAGCGTTAACGTTAACGCTGTAGTGGCGGGTTGCCAGCAATATCCTGTCAGCCTCTTCTGCCATCCCCCGATAATCCTTGGCTCTCACGAGCGGCGAGCTGGCCAAGGCAGTGCGTACTGGAGGTGGGAGCTGACGCAGAAATAACTGTATAAACAAAAATGATGCGTCACCTGAGCCGAGCAACGCCAACATGTTCTCCATGAGCTCGGTTGGTTTACTGTCACCTAAACCGTTCAGTGACAACAGGCGCTCCGCCCGCTCCGTATCTGACAGCTGAAACAGCCGTAACAGCTGTTGTTTGAGAGCGGCGTATTTCCCCATGGCCGGCGGCTCTCGTAAAAATCCCATGACGCGACGGGTGGTCTGTGCATCCAATGCAGCGACGACATGATAGTATTTCGTGTCGTCCACTGTGACACCTCGCAGATGGAATTGAGCCTCGACATGTTGGAACCATGGGTCCGGGTCGTGCTGCCAAAACTCGGGCAACTTGACAGACACCGCAGCCGCCACCGCAGCAGGCCGAACAGCGTTTTCTTCGTTATCACTCATAATAATAATAACAATAACAATAATAATCCAACGATCAAGGTCACCAATGTGGGAAGTTGAAGGAAGAGGCGAATCAATAACGCGCGTGACAGGTCCTTCAGTGACTTCCTACTTTATTCATTCACAGAATCAACCACGTACACACACCTACTACTCCCCTATATCCCCTCCCCTGTGACGCGTCAACTCTGGCGTGAAAGACTCCCATAATGTGACACCACACCCCCATATTATTATTTAGCCTATATTTGGGTTTTGGGAATGTGTTGTAAGATGGGGATTTTGTTTTGTGTGATGTTGTAATAAACAACAATCATTACTATAAAAACTCATATCGTGTCAAGGCTTCATTATAATAATCAAACGTGTTTTGTGTAAAATGTGTGTTTATATATATACAATTTCTTACTGATTGGAGACGACAACCTGATTTAATATTTTTTGGAAATTTAAGGCAAAAATAAGTATTAATTAATTAATTTTTTTATTATTTATTAACCGTTATTTACCCAGGGTAGGTTGGCTGAGCGGATGCTCTTTTTCAGGAACACCCTGCTTTACATTCACACAGTTCCATTCACACCTGGGAGCTGCCCAGTACAACCACAGTCTGCCACCGTTGGCCACTGAGCAACTCCACTGGAGCAGTTGGGGGTTAAGTGCCTTGCTCAAGGACACTTCAGTGGTTGGTGTTCACTTCCCCAGCCCAGATTTTTTCCTGCCAGTCCGGGGGATCGAACCAGTGACCTTACGGTCACAAACCCACTTTTCTAACCATTAGGCCACCGCTGCCCCTTCTGCTTCCGTTCTGCTTCTCAGAGACAACAACTGGATTACCATCGTTCCAGAAACTAGCGGCACTCTGCCAGAGGGGCGGGAGAGCTATGCCGGACGTCTGACGAAGAAAAGAACTGTGAGTTCACGCGGCACAAATCCATTTGTATACGGATAACGAATGAGTGAACAACTTGAAACAGCTGTGAGAAACAGCACCGTGACTACATCTGTATGCATAATGCTACCCTTCCACCTCTTTTATTTCAAAAGAGCAATTGCATGATTATGGCTCTTTCATATTCTATAAGCAATTAAACCATTTTTCTCCCCTCTCTCTCTCTTTCTCCCTCTCTCTT
>NC_140165.1:278272083-278298257 GCF_963971535.1 Notolepis coatsorum
GTTCTTGTTTACCAGAGAGGAGATCCGGTACAATAATCGAGTTTGTTGGTTGACTTTTTTCATTACATTGGATGCCATTTTGTCACAGGAAAGATTAGCCTCTAGGATGGAGCCCAGGTAGGTAATTTCATCTTTCCTTGTGACAATATTGTCACCCACTGTAACTGAGAAGCCGTCGGTCTTGCTGAGTTTGTTATTTGAACTGAAGAGAATGGACTCTGTTTTGCCCATGTGTAATGATAGTTTGTTATCAGCGAGCCATATGCAGATTTTGCCTAGTTCCGAGCTGAGGATTTTTTCAACCTGTAACTTGTTCTTGTCAGAGACCAGCAGGCTGAGTCGTATGCGAACAAGAACAAGTTGCAGTCACAAGCTGACGACATGTAATTTGCATAAATTAGGAACCGTAGCGGTCCTAGTATGCTTCCTTGTGGAACACCACAGCTCACTGTGAGGGGGGGGGGGGATAGGGTACCGCTTACATTATCTCCCCTCTAGGTAGGATTGCATCCATCTCACTGATAGACTATCAAAACCCATTGCTTTTAGCTTGTCAATCAGAATGGAGTGATTGACAGTGTCGAAGGCTTTTGTGTGTGTGTGTGTGTGTGTGTGTGTGTGTGTGTGTGTGTGTGTGTGTGTGTGTGTGTGTGTGTGTGTGTGTGTGTGTGTGTGTGTGTGTGTGTGTGTGTGTGTGTGTGTGTGTGTGTGTGTGTGTGTGTGTGTGTGTGTGTGTGTGTGTGTGTGTGTGTGGCCATGTATGCAGGGTGCATCTGAATGAGGAGATCCTTGCAGACTCCATGCTCCTCGTTCCTTGTGTGGCCTTGTGTGTACACCCAGCAGAGATGCAACAAACACTTTTATATAGAACACAACCATGTATACGCCCCAGAGGAGGAGGAGGAGGAGGGCGGGGGCAGCAGGGATGTATTTCCTGAGACATTGAGTCTTAACACCAAAATGGTCTTGGGCTCATGACCACAATTTGCCACATCTAGCCCACGGCGTGGGATTTAACGTGGTGTTAGTGTTTGATGTAGGGGATTTGATGTCATGTTTTTTTTCATCCTGAAGCCAAACATAATTTTTCCTCTCAGTCTTATCTTATGTTGTGATATATACAGTATATATATACAGCATGAATAATTCAGATGAAGAACCACATAAGTCTCTATGTTTACTGGCTTTCAAACCTAATTATCTGAAGGCGGTATGTTGGAGGGTTTGCCTGCATTCATAATTATAAACAGCCCAATGTGTAGGCTGTGTGGTGGCAAGGGGCTGTCCCCTGAGGGAATAGTCCCCGTACCTGTCTCCCTGTCTCTAACTGTCTCTACCTGTCTTCCGGTCTCTATATGTCTCCCTGTTTCTACCTGTCTCTATCTGTCTCTGACTAAACACGTTTCGCAATTATGCCACATCAATGTGGAACGCCCTACCCAAAGCTGTAAAGGAATGTGAATCCCTACCCACATTCAAAACCGCTCTAAAAGAGCACCTACGGGAGGCTGCAATTAGAAACTGGCCACCGTAAATGTCCAAACCCCCCCACCCCCTCCTAATAGACAGTCTCCTCCCCACCGTATGTATATATTCTCTCCCCACCGTATGTATATTTATCTCCCACCCACCCACCCCCTCCTAATGTACAGTATCCTCCCCACCGTATGTATATATTCGCTCCCCTCCGTATGTATATTTCTCTCCCACCCACCCACCCCTCCTAATGTACAGACTCCTCCCCATCATATGTATATACTCTCTATCAGGATCTATGGGTAACAGTACTGTATATTTGCATATCATATATGTCACAAATGTAACAGTACTATATACCTGTATGTCATGTATGTCCCTATGCCATAAATGTCATGATGCCATGTATGTTGTGTATGTCATAAATGTCACTATGAATTGAAAATGGGGGACCCTGATGTAAACAAGACACGTCTTTCTCTGGTCTGCATCCCCTTAACAATTGTGTGTATTGAGCCGTACTGTATTGTACCCATTCTGCAATCTGTTAAATAAAGTTTTCATTCATTCATTCATTCATTCATTCATTCATTCATTCATTCATTCATTCATTCATTCATTCATTCATTCATTCATTCATTCATTCATTCTCCCTGTATCTACCTGTCTCTCTGTCTCTACCTGTCTCTACCTGTCTCTACCTGTCTCTACCTATCTCTACCTGTCTTTACCAATCTCCCTGTCTCTACCTGTCTCTGTGTCTCTATCTCAGGCACAGAGTCTCTGGCTCAGGCACGTGCACACATAGAGCCCAAAGGGAGCTTGAGCACCTGCCCTGTTGTGCCTCGTAAAAAAGTGCCCTTTTTATGGCAATTCTTTTTTATTCTTTTTCTTTTTACAGTTTTTTTTCTTTTAAATTAGTTTTGCTTGCAGATCCACTTTACACCAACTAAATACTGTATATGTACAAATATGTTCGGTTTGTACAATTATGCTAATACAATACAGTCAACTCATGAAGTCAAAACTATTTGAAGCACTCATCACTTCCCAGTGCAATACCGGCTTCCAACATATGTGTCGCGCTGTGGCACATACAGTTGTTTATTGTTTATTTTATTATAGTTGAATGCTGGTATTACACTCACTGAGGGACACAAAGAAGTCAAGTCCGATGGCATTTGGGAATCTCAAATACAAATCGGGATTGGAATAAAAAATGCATTTATATTAAACAATACAGAATATACAGCACTTGGGGTCTGTAGGGTAAGCACTTATTCCCTCCCCCCTGCACATTTATGGAGATGTATGGGCCTTTTAAGTCAGTGATAAAAGTGTCATTCAAGGATAAATGAGCTCCTGCACTGATTATTATAGTTCATTATTACATGGCGTTTTCACATTCGCCGAAATGCTTGCTTGTGATTGGTCAATAGCGCGCGTCAGAGGTCAGTTATCAGACAATAATGACCGCTGTGGGACAATAATGACCGCTGTGCGCAGCTGTTCGCAATCAAGCCCACTGACACACACTGTTTCAGTGCAATTAGACACTGCCGGTGTTCTGCTGCCGGGGAAGCTGCCGGCAATGACAGGGGGCGGAGCGACGAGCGGAGCCAGAACCAGTGTTGCGAGTCGATGTAAAATGAATTAGGTATATTGTTAGTAAGTTAGCCATGTAATAAGCGGGATAATGTATAGCTATACTCGATCATTGTCGCAAAATAATTGACCTTCACTGACGTTTAAAACACCTCGCCGAGGCGGCTCGGTATTTTAAACTCTGTCGGTCAATTATTTTGCGACAATGACCTCGTAGCTATACATTATCCCTTACATAGTAATAATAATAATAATAATAATAATAATAATAATAATAATAATAATAATAATAATAATAATAATAATAATAATAATAATAATAATAATAATAATAATAATAATAATAATAATAATAATAATAATAATAATAATAATAATAATAATAATAATAATAATAATAATAATAATAATAATAATAATAATAATAATAATAATAATAATAATATTGCACTTTTTGTTCACTGGGATCCCAAAGTGCTACACTACAGGGTTAAAACATAGTTAAAAAATATATAATATTTATTAGTAAAACAAATAGAATACAGAATAAAAATACGCTAAAAATAGAACATAGCTAATTAAAAACATAGTATAAACAGAAAATTCAAAAACCACAGCACAAGAAAATTAAAATAAAAAGCTAACAGTCAAAGGCCTTTTTGAACAGATAGGTTTTCAGTATTTCAATATTCAATATTTGATCACCAAAACCCCCAAAAAAGCATAAAAAGCCTGGTCTGGTCTGGTGGTGTGATTACAGACACCGGGGAGGAGAGAAAAAGAGAGCTGAGAAAGAGCCTTGGAGTAGAGAGAGAGAACAAAGCCGATATCTCACCCTGAGCGGCCCCTACCCTTCGGCCTAAGCCTTCAAATAAATACAACGTTGTGTTTGTACCGCAACTCTGCCTCCACACCAAGACCCAGGGTTTACCACAGTTGGTGGAGGATGTGGGCAAGGAGCCTTGAGCGGTACACCTTGGGTAGTACTTACAATTGCACCAGGGGGGGGAACAGAACGGAGGACTTCTGGAGTCTAGCAGGGCTGCGGCAGCGCAGCAGGAGCAGTAAAGAGGCCCCAGAGGAACCAGAGACTGAAGTGGCACAGGGGCACATTCTGCAGCAACGCCCTGAGGTAGAGAAGGGCCCGCAGCGGTTCTTTGTGAAGCTAACTGAGGAGGACGATATGAAGGCCTGTCCACACTGCAATGGGAGATGAATGGCCAAAAGAAAAATGGAGCTGGCCTCCTTGCACCTTTCCTGTCTGGCAAAGTTCAGAGTGGCCTATCACAGCCCTGAACAAGCCGCTGATGATGAAGTGTGGAAAAGAGTCTTTCCCTGTAGTGCCGGGCCCAGCTCCTTTCATGACTGGGCGTTTGAACCCACCGCATCACCACGTGTCCAGATGAGTGATTTGGTACATTTAGCCAAAAGCTGGCTCTTAACCAACCCTGCAGGAGCTTTCTGTCACTGACAAAAAGGTAATGGAGCACTTCTTTCATGTGCTCCCATATGAACGGGAAATAGGCACTAGTCTCAAATACCCTTGGTCTCTGGAGGAGCTCCAAGAAACTGAGAGACATGGATACATCCGAGGTCTACACACAGGACCTTCTTAGGAGGACACAAGCTGAAAAGGGGTGTGTGTGGTGGGTCAGGGGCTGGCCCCAAGGGATTAGTCCTAGGTCTGGTCTATCTGTCTCGCTGTTGGCTCCCTTCGCTGTCCAAAAATTGTCAAAAAGAACTTGGTTCATGGTCTGAAAGATGTCAACTTTTCCATCACAGCATATAGTATCATTAATAAAGAATTGTACATCATTCTATTCTTGGTCTCAGAAAAGACTTCGGTCTTGTTCGGTCTTCATCTCAACTCGGAGAGATGTCTTGGCTACATTTCGGTCTTGACTGCCGGGGGTCTTGACCACAACGCTGGGGAGCAGGAGAGCGGTAATGGAGAGCGAGTTAAAAAGGAAGCTACTCTGATGTGATGATGTGTGACCCAACTTGACCTCAGTGTGCATCTCCTGTGGCTGTCTAAACGTGTGTCTTTATATCTGTGTATGTCTAAACCTGTGTCTTTATATCTGTATATGTCTAGACGTGTGTCTTTATATATGTGTATGCAGGGCTTGACATTAACTTTTTGGCTCACTAGCCACTGTGGCTAGTGGTTTTCCAAAGTCACTAGCCACTCAGCATTTTCACCAGCCAAAAATCACCACACTAAATATTTATTTCATCAATACGTTCCCATTTTATAGCGCAATGAATATGTTTAAAATCAAAATGCATATGATCGCTAATGTACAGTCTCCTCCCCACCGTATTCTCTCCCCACCGTATGTATACTTCTCTCCCACGCACCCACCCCCTCCTAATGTACAGTCCCCTCCCCATCATATGTATATACTCTCTGTCAGGATCTATGGGTAACAGTACTATATATTTGCATATCGTATATGTCACAAATGTAACAGTACTATATACCTGTATGTCATGTATGTCCCTGTGCCATAAATGTCATGATGTCATATATGTTATGTATGTCATAAATGTCACTATGAATTGAAAATGGGGGACCCTGATGTAAACAAGACAAACGTCTTTCTCTGGTCTGCATCCCCTTAACAATTGTGTGTATTGAGCCGTACTGTATTGTACCCATTCTGCAATCTGTTAAATAAAGTTTGCATTCATTCATTCATCGGTATCATGTTCCACCATGAATGCATGAAAGGGGCAGGGGACGTCGTTTCTGATGATTGATTTCCAATAACGGCATTCGTTATTGTAGCATCATACACTGAGCGGCTGGTTGGCTATGCTAACAAGGCCTGATCAGCATGAAATCTACGTGAAATCGTTCTTACCTGTGGCCGGTTGGATCCCAAAAAGGAGTTCCCAGTTATTGATCGCCATCTGGTAGATCGATATGTCCATTGACTGATGCTATATTCCTTTACATTCTGCGTCGCAAAAGGTATTCCATGCGATCTGATGAAGGTATAGCTTCACGCTAACAGAAAAGGTAGGCCTGAATGAAAAAAGTTTACATCCGGTCTGAAAACAAGGAGTACTCTATTCTCGAGACAGCACCACTACCAGGATCTGGCCGGTAATGCACTTTTCCGAATTGTTGTGGGAGTTGTAGTATTATGTTGTATCACTTGGATTGACTTAATTATTGCCGATGCCTTTTGTATACTACAATGTTTTTTTTTTCATAGAAAAAAAAGTCACTAGCCACTGTGGCCGGTAGAATGACGGAGTTACCGGCCACAGCCGAATTCTACCCGCATTTGGCCGGTGGCCGGTGCTAATGTCAAGCCCTGTGTGTATGTCTAAACCTGTGTCTTTATATCTGTATGTCTAAACCTGTGTCTTTATCTGTATCAATCAATCAATCAATCAATCAAATTGATTTATATAGCACATTTAAACATGACACTTGTCAACCAAAGTGCTTCACAAAGGATGCTTGGTTCATACACATAAATGTCTAAACATGTGTCTTTATATCTGTATACAGTATGTCTAAACATGTGTCTTTATAAGGGATATATGCTATCAATCTTGCGTTGATCCAATAATTCCTTCCCTGCGATCGGAGCGTGTGTCTGTAATGTACTGTGTAATGTATTCCGTTGGTGACGATCGAAGCATAGAACCCCCCCCCCCCCCCCACCCTTTCATGCATGCATGATGAAACATAATACCAATAATCTAGCGTTGATTTCAGATTGATTGTTGATCCAAGCGAGGAATGACACGGTTCCTAGTCAAATGCACTAAAACGGTGTTTAGCGGCGTTTCCTGGGATTACACTGAATTACTCTAAAACTATACTCATATTCACCACGGTATAAAACGGGAATGTATGGATGAAAAAAAAATCTGTTTTTTGCATCTTGACCGGAAGAAACTCAATGACAATCGACTATATTATAAGATCCATAGCTATAATATTTAATATAGTTTTAGCACTGCAAACACCGGCATGTATCCCCATTCATTACAGCGCTGGCACACACAGCCATACAACCACAGCGACCTCTGGCACTGAACTAGTTAATATACATTATACATACATTTAAGCAGCAAAATCCTGTATTAGCTACTACACAGACCAACAGATCGATGGAATTCTTAACAAAGTGCAGCAATTTTAGGAATAATATATATAATAATACATCTAATAATACATCTATTTTATATAGCGCTTTTCTAGGTGCTCAAAGACGCATAGTAGGGATGTCCGATATTATCGGCCTACCAATATTATCGGCCAATATTGGCATTAAAATGTTTATCGGAAATGATCGGTATCGGTTAAAATCTTTTTTATTATTATGTATTTAACCTTCATTTACCCAGGCAAGCAAGTAAGAACAAATTCTTATTTTATTTATTGTCAAAAGTATGCATAATGTTGTGTTAATTCCACGAAAAGAGATATGGAATGTTAATTACCTGAAATTATTCAGTTTTTTAGGGGGGAAACCCTGCATATATCAGTATCGGTTGATATCGGTATCGGAAATTAAGAGTTGGACAAATATCGGATATCGGTAAAAAAAAGCCAATACCGAACATCGAATATATAGCGCAAAGGACCTTTTGTAAACTCAAGCACTTTCGAGGTAAAAGTAAAATGCAGTACTTTCAAGTACATTTCAGAACAGTTGACCATTGGAAAAAAATAACTTTTGATTGATCTCAATTTCTCTTATTCAATTTTTTTTATGAACAAACTTTATACTTATAGCACATGCATGAGTCTGGTCTCCTTTGAAAGGTAACATTCTTACACAATAAAGAAAAATCAGCATGCGATTAAATGCATATATTTTTTTAACTTTTAATTATTACTGTAGTTAATTAATCGAAATTAATGCGATAAAGTCCCAGCCCTAATACAAATACAATATAATAAAAAAAAAAGTACAAACACAAGATAGTCCAGTGATGAGAGTCCAGTGATATTAGTCTCTAGTGCAAATACATAGTCAGTACAGTGATGTGAATCTCTAATTCTCAAGTCCCGAGTTGTGACAGTGATAGCTCTGGCAGCAGATCCGGCCACTCAAGACCTTTGTTGTAGAGCCTGATGGCTGCCGGTATAAAGGACCGGCCCAGGCGGTTTGTTGAGTGTCGGGGGGAGATGAGTCTTAGGCTGAGAGTGCTCTTCATTCTGGCTAGCTCCTCGTGGAGGGGGTGAGAGGGGTTCTCCAGGATGGCTTCTAGCTTTTTCCTCATCCTCCTCTCAGCCACCACCTCTAGGTTATCCAGCTCACCACCCACTACTGAGCTAGCCTTCTTCACCAGCTTGTTCAGCTTGCTGGAGTCCCTCGAGTTGATGTTGCCCCCCCAGTACACCACAGCAAAAAAGAGGACACAGGCTACAACCAACTGATAGAAAGATAGCAGCAGTCGGTTGCACACGTCGAACAACCTGAGTCTCCTCAGGAAGAACAGCCTACGCTGTCCCTTCCTGTAGAGGGCCTCAGTGTTGTCCGACCAGTCCAGTTTATTGTTCAGGTGAACTCCGAGGAACTTGTAGGACTCCACCCTCTCTACCTCCTCCGAGGATTATGGGAGAAGGGAGACCCTTCCTGCCTCTCCGATAGTCCACCACCAGCTCCTTTGTCTTGCTGACGTTGAGTTGGAGCTGGTTACTGTCCGACCACCCTACGAAGCTCTCCACCAGGGCCCTGTATTCAGCCTCATCGTCATCCACAATGTAGCTATATATCATATGTCTAAATGTGTGTCTTTATATCTGTATATGTCTAAACCTGTGTTTTAATCACTTCCTGCAAAGGAGTTTGACAGTAAATGGTCCCTAGTCTTCCTCTCCCTCTCTTTCCATTGTTCATAATATTATGCACATTGTGGCCTATGATTAGACTACAGTACAGTATAATTGCCACACAATTGTGTCACAATACGAGCCTGACCACTCTGTGATGTTATCTGACTCATCAGATCAGAATGTGGGCTGCAGTTTACTGATGCCTGCTTACTATCAGTGAAAATATTAATAATACACTTGTGATGATGGAAAAATTGGCATATTAAGAAATATCTGGAAAAATGCCAACAAAGAATTGCCCAATCAGCTTAATTAAATGGATGGTTTTTCAGGTATTTTCCAGTTTTTGGTTCGATTGCTTTCATACCTCAAATGAACCAGTCCAGTCACAGAGTTTTATGATTTTTTAATGAAGAAACTATGATTGTATTATTCCATGTGGCAAATAAAAACTCTGAACTGAACTGAACTGAACTGAACCTCAAACAGGTCAAACAGGTGAACCAGGGTGAGACCACCTCAAACAGGTGGACCAGGGTGAGACCACCTCAAACAGGTGGACCAGGGTGAGACCACCTCAAACAGGTGGACCAGGGTGAGACCACCTCAAACAGGTGGACCAGGGTGAGACCACCTCAAACAGGTGGACCAGGGTGAGACCACCTCAAACAGGTCAAACAGGTGAACCAGGGTGAGACCACCTCAAACAGGTGGACCAGGGTGAGACCACCTCAAACAGGTGGACCAGGGTGAGACCACCTCAAACAGGTCAAACAGGTGGACCAGGGTGAGATCACCTCAAACAGGTGGACCAGGGTGATACCACCTCAAACAGGTGAACCAGACTGAGACCACCTCAAACAGGTGGACCAGACTGAGACCACCTCAAACAGGTGGACCAGGGTGAGACCACCTCAAACAGGTGGACCAGGGTGAGACCACTTCAAACAGGTAGACCAGGGTGCGACCACTTCAAACAGGTGGACTAGGGTGAGACCACCTCAAAGAGGTCGACCAGGGTGAGACCACATCAAACAGGACCAGGCTGAGACCACATCAAACAGGACTAGGGTGAGACCACCTCAAACAGGACCAGGGTGAGACCACCTCAAACAGGTCGACCAGGGTGAGACCACCTCAAATACGTGGACCAGGATGCAGTTGTTTTGTGCGGACCTGAGTTAGATTGCAATGTTTACACCAGCCCAAACAAACCATGGGGGTAGACACTCCAGGGTTCGATTCAACCGCACCAAACAAGGTTAAAGCACCCTTACACTTGTCCATGATGGATTGAAAGTAAAAATCCATTAGTCAAAGAATAGCCCAAAGAATACATCACAGCTAGCTGGTTGTGTAGTTCCCCCCAGAGACAAGCCTTATTAAGCTGATTAAAACTGGTCTGTGATGAGGAAAAAGAGGAAGGAGGACTGATGAAGGAAGAAAGTGGATGAGGGATGAACTGGCAGAGGAATCAGGAGGAGAGAGAGAATTTAGAAGGAGGTGGGGATGAGGGGAGGAGAGAGAGGGAGAGAGTTGCAGTAATTAGAGGGAGGGGGTGAGGGAATATTAGGGGAGGGAGGTGCGAAGAAAAACATGAGTCATTTACTATGTGTTTGTGTGAGAGTGACTTCTCATGTGTGGGTGTGTGTGTATGTGTGTGTGTGCATGCAGTAAATGTGTAAATAGACTTGAAGCAGCTCTCTCCTCCCACTCTCTTCTCTCTCAGACACACACACACCCACACACCCATGGATTTCTACATGGTCCGCGAGTCCAGATTGACATTATCTCCCCTCCAAGTCGTACCTCCATTTTACGCACCAGTGGGTGACAATAATTTAAGCCTCCAGATATGCAAATGGCCTTAATTGGACTGTCACAAGTTCCCCAAGCATCGTCAACTTTACAAAGTGACAGAGGCTGGGAGCAGATTGGATTTCGGTAGCCAATCTTGTACACTTAATTCTCAGTAATTTGGCAAGTGCTTCACAGCAGGGTCTGATGACATCTGCTTACAAGGATTTATCTACACAGGGGTTTCGATGAGATGAGACTATCACTCGGGGCCATCCACACGCATATGCTGGCTAACATATTCACGAAGTAACACACACAGAGACACACACGCACCGTATCCAGAGAGGATCTGACTGAGCGACGATCCTCCATATACAATGTTCAGTCCGTTGCCCCTAGCCTTGAAGGATAAGGCCGGTGTAATGACGTTTTATTTTGCGGTGTGGCACCGAAGGGGCCAAGCCGTCTAGAACAGGGTTTGCCCGTATGCCTGTGTTTCTGTCTGTCCCCGCAAAAGTCAACCAATCACAGCTCACGCTGGTACACAACGCCATTCACACACTTCCACGTGGCGTCGAAACAGAACTGTCGCTAGCGGTGGTGGAAAGTAACTACGTTGAGTAAAATGTTTAGACGCCTGTACTTCATTTGAGTATTTTCATTTTAGGGAACTTTGTACTCCACTACATTCATTATGTAGTTTGTAGTTACTTTGAAGGAACATATTTAGCATAGATAGCATGGCAAACTAAAATGTATATATATTCAATATTGTAGTGCCGAAGGATAGGAGTCTGAGGCGGGGTGTCAAAAGACAACGCTAAACGTTTATTTTGCATGGATACAAACAACAACACTGTCTGGGTTGCTAGCTAACTGACTAGTTTGCCGACAGGAAAGCAACACTGAATAACGTCCGTGCGGAACCCTTAACTCATTCAACGCCATAGCCACGCCCCATCTCTGCTCTCTATCGCCAGCTTCCCATTGCCTATTTTCACGGCATTTCACAATCTTTACGGATCTATTGTATATTCTATATTATAGCTATGGAGAAAATAGTCCAGCTCATTTGAGAGACACTATTTGTAGTCCAATATGTACATTTAAAAAAAAAATTCATGTATATGTTCAAGTGTTATCCCGTGGTGAATATTGTATCGTTTTAGAGGATCCGGGCTAATTCCTGAGTTATGGAGCGCTATGTGCATTTTGCAAAAGTCGTTTGCGTTGCTCGCCTGGACACGATATTATTTCCAAATCAAAGGTATATAATAGGTATTATGTTTCATCATGAAGGCATTGTTCATCGTTTTGTGATGCTCTAATTGTCAGCAACGGCATACGTTTTGAATGCTACATACGTTGAACGTTGCGATCGATGTGAAATCATTGTAGGATCAAAGTAGGTTTGATGTCATATAGTCCTTACCTTTGCTAGGAGTTATTCCAAAAAAAATATTCTAATTGTCTGATCGTGATTTCCAGTATTGATGTCCATCGGGTCCCTGACATGAAATGGCACAAAATATGCATCAAGTGTGCTGGACGCGTTCCAAGGTGCTCGAAAGGAAGCGTTTCACTTGCCTGGGTCCAAATTCTCTGCCCGGACCATATCAAATGTAACATACAGTGTAAAATAAGGTTTCAAAGGGTAGGCGAAACTGCCACCTAACAGGATTCGGCCGGCATTGCACTCTCAAGGTCTCACAATTAGTTCCAATAATAACACTGAGGTCCTTGAGAGTGTATAGAATATTAAAATTTAAAAATTAAAAACAATCTAAAAACATAATATTACGTAATTGCCGCTCAACGGTTGGCGAGCAAACACGTAATATTACATGGTTGGCGCAGAATGACTTAATCCCAATAACAGTTCCATGGGTGAATTATGTCTAACCACCACGATATCTACTTTCACATTTGAAGCCTGTCAACTTCAAAAGGACGTAATCAGAGCAGCATGACTGGACCACAGACCACTTTAACATACCCTTTAATCAGAGCAGCACAACTGAACCACATACTGTACCACTTTAACATACCATTTAATCTCATTTAAGACTCTGTCTGGAGGAGGGATATACCAGACCTAGAAAGTGACTTTGATTGGCAAGAAGCATGGGCAAATGTCCGTCTTACATCAAGGAACCCGGACCATCAACAAATCAATCTTAACTATATTCACAGGACATACTTGACTCCTGTAAGACTGAACAGAATGGGCCTTAAACAAGACTCAAAATGCTCCCAATGTACAAATGGAGACGAAGGGACATTTATGCACATGTATTGGGACTGCCCACCAGTTAAGGCATTCTGGAAAGATGTGACCCATCAAATATCAAAACTCGTATCTTGGAATATACCAGTACACCCCTCTGTATTACTATTGAATGATGTTTTTGAGTTTGCAGTAAATCCACAGCTAAGAGATTGGTTTTATCGGGTATCACAGTAGCTAAAAAACTGATCGCATCACGCTGGTTTCAACCGGGAAAAATGTGCAGGAAGGTTTGGTCTCTTACATATCTCGATGTGATTTATCAAGAAATATCTACAGCAAGAATTCTGGGTCTCAACGAATCCAAAATGTCAATGTGGTTAGAAGTGGTGGAGAGAATAAAAACTAGCTTATAATGGTAGTGTCTGGTTAGAGTGAGGGATAATGGAGGTACTATCCAAGGAGGGGTCCGGGAGGGGGGGGTTCGAGCTGGGGCATATGTGTGTAGGGTTTTAGAAAATAGGTATTAGGGGTATATCCTGTATAAGGCATTTGTATAATTGGTAATTTCGTTGGATATACACTATATACGTTAAAATATTATTATAAACTTTTTTTTGTTTTCTGTTTCTGTACTTGCATGTCATTTTAGCCACCTTGTCTGTTTCATTATGCATTATGTGTTGAGTACTGACTTTTAATAATTTTTGTTTTGCAAAAACAAAAACAAAAAAAAAACATACCATTTAATCAGAGCAGCATAACTGGACCACATGCCACTTTAACAACCTTTAGAAGTCAATGGATCAAGGCTTGAATGCTCCCAAGTGAATGTGCATGCTCATGTTACAGAATTTTGAGGCCACTAATCCACCATCACCAACGTCAACCTAAGCTAAAGCTAAAAAGGCCTGAGGGTGCTACAGTGGCGTCCTTTCACTAAAAGGCAAGGTATGGCGAGGAGGGGGGAGGGGTAAAGGGGGGGTTTCCCCCCTTGGTGGATTTTTTTTGTCAAATCAGTTGTGCAATAGTCACTTTTGGTGAGTTGTTTCTATACAATTCAGTTATAGGACATTTAGGTATGACACAGGACTACACAAGCATTTTTAGTATAGAAATGTGTCAACAGACTAAAGCAGGGAACCACAATATTTTGCATACGAATTATGCAGAATGTAATATCATAACTGTCTATTACTTTTCTTGCAATAGAGCCAATTTTCCTTAGGTACGGTTTTGAGGTGTGTGTTCAACAGAATGTAGTATCAAAAACACATTCACAAAAAGTATGGGTTACTGAATGCTGAACTGCACTATTATAATCACTAAGCCAGACCTTACCTGTGTCACTGTATCACTTGTCTCTGCTGCCCTTTGATAAAAAAAACTTCCCTATGTCCATTTTCCTTTTTTTGGGGCATATTTCAGTTAGTCACAGCAAAAGTCACCTAGTAAAAATGAGATAATTGACAATATCAAAACATGCTAGGGCTGTACCAAATAGTTCAAAGCTTCGTTCATAATCTTGACATTCGAATTCTAAATCAACATAAAAAATTGTAAAAAAAAAAGAAAAAAAAGAAAAAAAATGTTGTGCCATACCTTGCCATACCAAATGGACGCCCCTGGGGTGCTAGTCCACCTCTACTACTACTAGCCTGTATATTTGCCCCAATAAGGATGAGTAAATAGCATCAAACACCCAAGTTGACAAATTAATCATGCAAAAGAAAACAAAGGAATCAAATGATGAATTTAATGATGAATTGATATCCAATGCAAGTAACTGATATGCCAAGTAGGCCTACCAGACAATGCTGAGTAAATGCAAATGCTATACTGCTGTTCTAACATACAAGTTGGTACTTTGTTCATGCGGTCCGCTATTATGCTAACATGCTAACACAAGTTACAGTAGCAGCATTAGTAACAGGCTATTGGTATATTTGTGCTTTGTTTTAATTCCACACTTAAACCATTCCACAGATTCACTCAACAAACTGAAATTCACATTACCCTTCATTGTTGAATGAACAGCCTGTTTCTTGAAATTAGACTCTCTTAAATTGTAACCCCCCTCTCTATCACAGAAGATTTTTTGGATGTTACCCAGGAGTGAATTGTTTCGTGCTATAAACATGATTTATGCAGTCTTAAAGGGGAACTATTTAGCTATTTCTTTCACTATTTATTTCACTATTTCTTTCACTATTATTCCTGTGAGTCTATGGAACACATCTGTACGTTTTCAAAAAAATGCATTGTGAGGAGGCTGGGTGGCGCAGCGGACTAAGCACTCGTCACCAACGCGAGAGACACTGGTATCAAATCCGGCTGTCAGCGGTGCCTCCGGCTTGGACGGCCGTCATACTGGCTCAATTGGCAGAGTCAGCGGGAGGGAAGCCGGTGGGGTGGTATTCTGATCTAGCGACTCCTACAGGTCGGTCAGGGCACCTGCACAGAGAGGGGGGGAGATGGTGAGGGTAGTGTGACCTCCCACACGTTACACCTCACCAATGAGAGTCCGTGCTGGCAGGTGAAAAGATGCTGCTGGCTGTCTCCTATGTCTCGGAGGAAGCATCTGATAGACTTCAGGGCTCCCTAGACCGACCAGTGGGGGAGGGGGCAATTGGCATAACGACAAAAATTGGGATGGGAGAAAAACAGGAACTATTTTGCTATTTCTTTCACTATTTGGGCAATTTTACACAATTCCTGTGAGTCTATGGAACACATCTGTAAGTTTTCAAAAAAATAATTTGTTTTGTATTTCTAATCAAGTACTGTAGAGCAGCAGTTTCTGCACTTCCAGATTCCAAGCTGTTTTTGGCTGGGCTCCGCCCATACTCGCAATGCACTTTGAGTGACAGTCACCCATCAGACTGTCTGACATAATTATCGTTTTATTTTACAAGCGTATTCAAGAATAAACATCATAACCATGTCACAACAGCAGTTATAATGTATATTTTCATAAATACGTTTGTTTACCAATAGGTTAAAGTGTTATTAGTAAGATTTTAGAGAATATGAGAATTTGAGACCTGGACAGTGTTGGTACAACCCCACATGGCTAGAAAACAATGCAAACCCCTGGAAAATGCCATTTATAAGATACTTCCCCTTTAAATTTAGCCAGGTCCCTGAGTTTCATACAGGGGTGTAAAGTACTTGAGTAATTGTACTTTGTTACAATACTTAAAGGGAACATGCATTATAAATGTATTTTTTCAGTGTCTAGCATTGTATTAGTAATAGTAGTTAGTATCAATGTGTCTGTGTCTCTAAATACCATATTGGCGGATTGCTCTCATTCAGCTCAGACCATTTCCTGGTCGAAAAAATCAGGTGACGTCACGTGGCGAGGATGGAGCGGATAGTGATCCGATTGGCTCTGTGGTTGTAGCGCAAGCGAACGAGAGAGAGAGGGAGAAATACACCCTCGTGACAGAGCACACATACACACGCGCACGTCCCAGTCGCACTGTCAGGGAGAGAGAGACATGGGGACCTGCTAATTTCACATATGCATCCCTGTTTACACAGTGCTCTCTCTCTCTCTCTCTCTCTCTCTCTCTCTCTCTCTCTCTCTCTCTCTCTCTCTCTCTCTCTCTCTCTCTCTCTCTCTCTCTCTCTCTCTCTCCTCGATTCAGGAGCATAACTAACACCCCGTCTATAGCGTGCGGCACAGTGCAATACTTCCTGAAACGGGAGATGGAGAGAGAGCCAAGGAGACCTGCTAATCTCACAGACGCAGCCCTGTTTACATCTCTCTCTCTCTCTCTCTCTCTCTCTCTCTCTCTCTCTCTCTCTCTCTATCTCTCTCTCTCTCTCTCTCTCTCTCTTTCTCTCTCTCTCTCTCTCTCTCTCTCTCTCTCTCTCTCTCTCTCTCTCTCTCTCTCTCTCTCTCTCTCTCTCTCTCTCCCTATATCTCTCTCTCTGCAACTTGTTCCTGTTTGCGGACGACTCAGCCCTGCTGGTCTCTGACAAGAACAAGTTGCAGGTTGAAAAAACCCTCAGCACGGAACTAGGCAAAATCTGCATATGGCTCGCTGATAACAAACTATCATTACACATGGGCAAAACAGAGTCCATTCTCTTCGGTTCAAATAACAAACTCAGCAAGACCGACGGCTTCTCAGTTACAGTGGGTGACAATATTGTCACAAGGAAAGACGAAATTACCTACCTGGGTTCCATCCTAGAGGCAAATCTTTCCTGTGACAAAATGGCATCCAATGTAATAAAAAAAGTAAACCAACAAACTAGATTCTTGTACCGGATCTCCTCTCTGGTAAACAAGAATACCCTGAAGACTCTGGCAGGAGCACTCATTCAAGGGTACTACGACTATGCGTGCACCTCATGGTACCAAAGCACCTCAAAGGCGCTTAAAACAAAATTACAAACATCACAAAACAAACTGGTCAGACTACTACTTGACCTGAACCCCAGAACCCACCTCACCCCTGCCCACTTTGACAACCTAGGATGGCTTAGAGTAGACTACAGAGTATAGCAACTTGCAATGGGCCTGGTCTACAAGATACACTATAC
Organism: Notolepis coatsorum; assembly: GCF_963971535.1. NCBI lineage: Eukaryota > Metazoa > Chordata > Actinopteri > Aulopiformes > Paralepididae > Notolepis > Notolepis coatsorum. The sequence continues at coordinate 278,289,558 of NC_140165.1, forward strand.
GACCGGGGTACCCATGTACATGTCAAAATACTTCCCAAAGGTCAGTGAATACCACAACCACTACACCAGAGGAAGCTCAACAAATCATGTAAAACCCAGATTCGGCTCAAACAAGGGACTAAACACGTTTCGCAATTATGCCACAACAATGTGGAACGCCCTACCCAAAGCTGTAAAGGAATGTGAATCACTACCCACATTCAAAACCGCTTTTAAAGAGCACATACGGGAGGCTGCAATTCGAAACTGGCCACCGTAAATGCCCAAAACCCCCGTATGTATATTTCTCTCCCACCCACCAACCCCCTCCTAATGTACAGTCCCCTCCCCATCATATATACTCTGTCAGGATCTAGGGGTAACAGTACTGTATATTTGAATACCGTTTATGTCACAAATGTATCAGTACTAAATACCTATATGTCCCTATGCCATAAATGTCATGTATGTTGTGTATGTCATAAATGTCTATATGAATTGAAAATGGGGGACCCTGATGGAAACAAGACAAACGTCTTTCTCAGGTCTGCATCCCCTTAACAATTGTATGTATTGAGCCGTACTGTATTGTACCCATTCTGCAATCTGTTAAATAAAGTTTTCATTCATTCATTCATTCATTCATTCATTCATTCATTCATTCATTCATTCATTCATTCATTCATTCATTCATCATTAATTCATTCATTCTATATCTATCTCCCTATCTCTCTCTCTCGTATCACGCTGTGTGGGTGACTGTCACTGAAAGTGCTTATTGGCGGAGCCCAACCAATAACAGGCTAAGATCATGAGGCTGGAAAATTATGCTTTTGAGTAATCGATTAGAAATATAAAACAATGATTTTTTTTTAAATAAACCGTACAGATGTCTTCCATAGACTCACATGAATTGTGTAAAGTTGCCCAAATAGTGCTAGGAATAGCAATGCATGTCCCCTATAGGTACTGTTTTGGGGGATTTGTACTTTTGTATACTTGTACTTTTACTCAATTACAGTTCAGAGAAAAAAACCATACTTTTTACTCCTTACATAATACAAAGTGCAAAGTACAAATATTGCAGGTCCAACCATTTTAATTAGTATATTTGTTGCTCTGGCCGAACTAACGTTAACGTGATTAATCCTTTTTAGTACTTAAGTACATTTAAAAATAGAAACTTTTTTACTTTTACTCAAGTGTGTTTTTAGCCAGATACTCTGACTTTTACTAGTATAATTTTGAGACGGTACCCATACTTTCACTTAAGTATAATGTCTGGGTACTTTTTACACCATGTGATTTTAAAAACAGTGTGTTCCAGATATCCTACCTTATTGATAATTCTAATTGCTATTTTTATAGTGTGCATAATGGTTTTAAGTTACTTTTATAAGTGTTACCCCAAATCTCCACACAGTAGTTCAGATATGGTAGTACTAGTGAGCAATATAGAATATACAGTGATTTATGGGAGGCACGGTGTCGCCTCATAGCTAGAAGGTCCAGGGTTCGATTCCCGCTTGGGGACAAGGTTGCCGCGTTGCCAGTTTCTCAGGTGGGGTATCTACTGGGCCTTTCTGTGTAGAGTTTGCATGTTCTCCCTGTGCTGGCAAGAGTTTCCCCCACATAAGATAAAATCAATGGAAAAACATGCAGAACAGATCGCTAACGCTGTCGCGTCCCTGACGAAGCTGGACAGGAGCACTTGGATTGGTCCCCGGGGCACGGCCCCACGCCGCACCCCATGTCTGCTCCCGGCTGCCCTTGGGGGGAAGGACGACGGGATGGGTCAAACGCAGAGAGGGACATTTCATTGGCGACCCAAAAGAAAAAATGCACATGTATCTGTGTGTGCCGCCCATTGCATGTGTGTGTCACCGCATGATGACATTGTCAATGTGTGCAATGCATAAAGACTTCTTCAAAGTCCAGTTTAATTTAATTAATAATACATTTAATTAATTAATTAATTATGATTCAAGGCGCGTTTTGTTTTCCCTGGTACTGCAGTGCTCCTTTTTTTTTATGTAGTTTATGTAAGGTTTCCAGCTGATTTTGTGGTTCAGTATCACACCTAAAAAAGAAATTCCATACACTCTTTCAATGTTAACATCATCTATAGTCATTTCCGTGTGTGTCTATTTTACGATAGTATAGTAACCTTGCATGGCAGCTGGCTTTGCAAGATCACTAGATCACTTGATAATCCATCTTGTCAGGTTTCAAGTTGTGTGCTTGTGTTTGTGTTTGAACCACAGTGGTTCGGATCAATCATAATTGTTTTTTCCTGAACAGTTTCAAAGGACGACTTCCCTGATAATTCTGTGTAACAGACCTTCTGGTGAGTCAGGCTGTCCTTTAAGTCAGATTTATGCAAAAATCTGGCCGGCACCATATGGAAAGGGACATATGTTGGTTGCAGAGGCCTGAGATCTCCACATTATATTCCTAGTTTGAATTACTTCAGTTTGTGTTATGGTTTGTAACCGACCCCAATCGCACAACACAAGACAGGTATGAGAGTAAGCCAAAACAGGGCAAATATTTATTATAGAACAAAAAGCGGCACAGTCCCTTTAAGGGAAAACACAAAAACACTAGAGTCAAGGAAATCTGGAAAATGCGGCACTGTGCCTTTAAGAGGCGAACAGGCTAAGGGACTAAGGCTAAGGGCCAGGGCTAAGGACCAGGGCTAAGTGTCAGGGCCAGGAACAGGGGCACTGGAGAGGGGGACAGGGACAGAGGCCCGGAGAGGCGGGCTGGAGACAGGGACAGAGAACAGGGTTAAGGCCTTGGACAGGGGCGGGCGAGGGCCAGAGCTGCTTACAGGGATGAGGACAGGGTTCCGACGGCGGAGGCTGGGCACGGGGACAGGGGCCCGACGGCGGAGGCCTGGCACGGGAACAGGGGCCCGACGGCGGAGGCCTGGCACGGGGACAGGGGCCCGACGGCGGGGGCCTGGCACGGGAACAGGGGCCCGACAGCGGGGCCTGGCACGGAGATCCTCCTCCTCTTCGGATGCTGCAGACGGGCAGCGCAGAACAAAGGGGGTCCCAGGGGACCGGGATGGGAACACGCAGTCCTCCCGTGGAATACTAGGGAGCGACGACGAGCCTGGGTCCAAGGGGAACGGGATGGGCACACGCCGTCCTCCCGTGGAATACTAGGGAGCGACAACGAGCCTCACCCCCAGGAACGAGGATCACGAAGAGACGCCTTCCTCCCGTGGAATCGGGAGCGATGACGAGCCGGCTTGACGTCTGGAGTGGGAACACTGGAAAACCTCCCGTAGAGAATTAGAGAGCGAAGACGGTGTCCCACTCCAGGCAAACGGCGACAGGTGGTGATGGCTGGCACGTCGTCTCACGCCGGAGACGCGGCAGGTGATGGTAACGTACAGGATGGTAACGTACAGAACTCCATGAACACAGAGTGTACACAGATACAGATACAGAACGAACACAGAGTCCAGAACACATAACGACCCGACAAGGACTGGAGGGGAGTCTGCAACCTATGTACTCTCCCGAGGTGATTGCAAACTCCCAACAGGTGCGTGAAGGTAGAGGATCAAGGATGTCCAAGGGTGGGGGCTGGTGAAGAGTAGAGGAGAGTAAATCATCGCAAGAGTGGGGGCTGGTGAAGAGTAGAGGAGAGTAGACAGGGAAAACACAGGAAAAAGGTCCAGGGACAGGCGAATCCTCACAGTTTGACTGATTTAAGAGATGGACTTTGCCAAAGATGGAGTCCTCAATGACTTATTTATATCGTAATTAAGACTTAACCCCCAACCTTAATATTGTCAGTTTCTAAAGTGATAACTAGATAAAATGTCTTGCCCAAATAGTCACCACCTCCTCAAACAGGCCTCACTTCCCCAAACAATCCTCACTTCCCCAATAGTCCTCACTTCCCCAAACAGTCCTCACTTCCCCAATAGTCCTCACTTCCCCCAATAGGCATCACTTCCCCCAATAGTCCGTACTTCCCAAAAGGTCCTCACTTCCCCAAACAGTCCTCATTTCCAACCTCCAGAACTGGTCGCCAATCTGGTCCTCACAAGCATCGCAACGCTTCTTTTTCATTTAGGCACAAGAACACAATAAACGCAGCCAGGGGTGTAGCTCCAGATTCTGGGCCCCATGAAAGAATGTATTTGTAGGCCCCCAGTGAATGCGAGCGCGCGTAAGTGCGCAAGCTGAATCTTTTTTGGCCATTTTTTTATTGATGAAAACGCATAATATGGTTTTCACCTATACATTCGGATCAGCAGTTCAGCACCTGCACTGTTGGTGGGTGAGCCTAGTAAAGGATGTCGCATTGCGTTCATCTTCAATGAATGGACCAATGCAATAGTCTACCAAAGCCCCCCCTCTCTCTATATATATCTCACACACACACACACACACACACACACACACACACACACACACACACACACACACACACACACACACACACACACACACACACACACACACACACACACACACACACACACACACACACACACACACACACACACACACACACACACACACACACACACACACACACACACTTCAGAAAGAAACATAGTATCAATGAGAGCATCAATAATACACCTGAGTGATGTCTAGTAAAAAAAAAAAAAAACATTTTTTTTTTTTGCCCCCCCCCCCCCAGTGCTGGGCCCTTGGAATCATCCTAAGCTACCCCCCCCCCCCAGCTACGCCCCTGAACGCAGCTGTGAGCTAGCATTACCATGGGAAAGGAGCAATACATTGTTCTTGTTGCAACACACAACAAATGAGGATGACACAGAGATATGGCATGTCATGGCTAAAGTTGAGGAATGTTCAACTTCTAGATTAAAGAGTTTTATTTGTCACATACATGAGAAATTAAGGTGGCCATGCCTGCCTCGATTGTGCAAAATAAAAATAATAAAATAGAATAGATAATAAAATAGAATAGAATAGACATGATACAAAGTAATAAGAATAAAATACAATGCTAAGCTTAACCTCTTCCGCCCGTGCGGTCCGGTACTATATACAATAATATACAAATATACACATACTCTTCACCGACCTATACACATACATACACATACTGCCCTACGAAGGGAAAAGCATCAACCCCAATCCCATGCCTAACACTACAGGCTGTTGTCCTACAAAGGCAGAAAGCAGCAACCTTGGTTACTACATTCTGCATCTGCAGCAGTATTAATGCATACACACCCAGAGGGACACAGACACAGTGGCATAAATACCCATGTAGAGGTGTACTCTGCTTTACAAAGGCAAAGGTTATAACAGATGTTACAGTCTTCCGCCCCTGCAGGTACTCATGGTGCAATTTGTGAAGAAAGAGAAACAGCGGGTGGGTGGGTGTGACTATGTTTAAAAAACATTTGTTTCATCTAGGCCATAGGATATTATATAGTTATATCCAACACTCACACATCTGGTAAAATTATGCAACAGAATGTTATTTTCTAATTAGTTTGTCTGTTGTTTGTTTTCATTTGTCTAAATCGAGGGATTTGCCCTCAAGCACTTGCAAAGAGATTAAATGAACGTATTCTCAACAGGCTCTTGTTTTCCTTTCAAAAGGATGCTTTCCGAAACATAATGCTATGCTTTGCTGCTCCCTTTTCATCTTGTAGCGTGACCAAATGCAGGACAATATGCTGATTTCATGGGACAGTAAAGTAATAGTGAATACAATATATAATAATAAGGTTTACATGATGCCTATCTCTCCAGCAGGAAACATTTTGTCACCATCAGAGCCTCCTGTTACAACCCTGCCCTGCCTCAAGCTTCTGTGCTTGGCCCTATTTACATTTACATGCTCCCCCATGACCAGATTATCCGTCACCATGGTCTGAGCTTTCACTCTTACGCCGGCGATACACAGCTGTATCTCACCACCAAACCATCTGTTTAGCTCCCCCTCAAGTAAATTTTCAACTGAAATAAAACGGATGCCATGAAACCTTTTCAAGCTCAACACCATTATAACAAGAAACACATTATTTCACCTCAAAAACATCTCCAGACTCTGGCCTTCACTCACTGACTATGTGGCACTGGCAGAGACCCTTATACATGCCTTCATCACCTCCCGCCTTGACTACTAATGGAGTCCTGTCTAATGGAGTCCTGTCTGATGTACCCAGCAATGCCTTGGACAGGCTCCAGTATGTGCAGAATGCCAGGGTTCTCACCCACACCAAGCCCTGGCAGCACATCACCCCCACCTTCATCCTCCTCTACTGGCTCCTGGTCAAGTCCCATATCTCATACAAACGCCTTGTCCTTACATACAAATCTCTCCATGTCCTTACCTATCTGACCTCCTCCACCCCTACACCCCCTCATGGAAGCTACAATCCTCAGACACGGATCTGCTCTCCATCCCCTACACCCACCCACAAGAATAAAACAAATACATCTGATCTTCCTCATCCTCACTACAAAATCATGGGGCGAGGTAGAGCAGTCGTCTGATAATCAGATGGATTTCCGGTTCAATTTCCGCTCCTCCTGGGCAGCGTGTCAAAGTGTCCTTGAGCAAGACACTTAACACCTAATTGCTCCCGATAAGCAGGTTGGCACCTTGCCTCCACCATCTGTGTTTGAATGTGTGAGTGAATGGGTGAATGTGAGCAACAAAATTGTAAAGAGCTTTGGATAAAATCCGGAGGTTCCTGGTTCGATTCCCCGCTCCTCCCGGGCAGCGTGTCGATGTGTCCTTGAGCAAGACACCCTAATTGCTCCCGATGAGCAGGTTGGCACCTTGCATGGTTGCCTCCGTCGTTGGTGTGTGAATGTGTGAGTGAATGTGTGAGTGAATGGGTAAAAAAATTTAGTAACAAATTGTAAAGCTCTTTGGATAAAAGCGCTATATAAAAAAGCAACCATTCACCATTTACCATAAAATCGCTTTATAAAAAAATATATAATATATAGGTGAATGTTCAATATTAAACCTATAGAGATGTTATTGTTGTTGCTGTGATTCTATAAACTATCTTAACTTGAAAAAGTCTTAAATAGGTATAACTGGCTACACAATTATTTAATTAATCTTCCCAATATGGCGGATGCATTTCTGCTTTTTAGAGTAAAGATGTATATGGATGTATATGGATGTATTTATTTTTAATCAATTCTGAATGTCTTAACACAATACTGCCTACTCAAAATCTCCATTTATGACATATACCAGCGCCATCATTACTTAAAACCAGTGATGCCACAGATTACTTGTAAAAATAATCTGATTACTGATTACTCCTTTAAAAACTAACCTAGTTACTTCACTGATTACTTGATTATAAGTTACTTTGAAAGTAACTAGGTTACAAAGTCGTCATCATCCCCACAACATAAAAATGACAAAAACAATTTTTTTAAATAATGCTTTATTGAAAGTGCATAATGTCATAAATCATGATTGGCTGCTCAGACAGGTCATCATGAGACGTCATCAGCCATCAGGCCATATAAGGTCACAGCTGTCCACTGCTCAGGCACTCTAGGACAGTGGTTCCCAAACTAAATAAAATAGAAAATGTATATAATATAATTTTAATTAAAAATAAAATTGTAAAACCGTTGTGTAATATAAAACATGGTATTATAGTTTGTTATTCTCTCAAATTAGGCTTATCATTATGGGTAAATAGTGGCGCTTGTGTGTGACGACAGTTTTACTGACGCACCTGCTCCTCTGCTCTGTAAAAGCAGTGGCTCAGCAAGCTAAATCTATTCACTGCTGCATCCACAGGAAGGCCCTAGCTGCCAAAAGAATGCCTGCTGATCTCAAAAAAGGTTTTGGACGAAGCGGTAAGAACTGTCAATTTTATCAAGGCCCGTACATGTCATGGTCCCAGCCAGGGACCCTACCTGAACAATATGAACAGTGGTTTTCTGCCGCCCTCTGGTGGCCAAACGCAGCAGCTCCAGATACTGGACCTTCTATGGCATTTAGGTCTATGTTTACTTCCTTTAATGCTGTGTTTCCTCTATTCATGTTGTGTGTCCCCGTTTTAGCTTGTGTTTAAAAGGTTTATCTTTTCATATGTTTCCTTTAAGGTTTATCATTTACATATGTTTCCTGAAAGGGTTAATCCATTACATATGTTTCCTTTAAGGGTGTCCTTTACATATGTTTCCTGTGGGGTTATCCCTTTACATATGTTTCCATTAAGGGTTGTCTCTTTACATTTGTTTCCCTTAAGATAATTCCTTTACACATGCTTTTATTTATGATGTGAGTTTTCTTTTACTAATACGTTGTGTTCACCAGCCTTGGCCATGCTTGGCCTTATACCAGCTGGCACTCGTTAGTAATCACGGGCAGTACTTATTGCTGCCCGTTTCTCACATTCATTGTCGCGCCATTGTTTTGTCATTGTTTTGTCTCAAGTTGTGTTCGGTCACGTACTCACCTTTGTCACTCCCAGTGAGTCCGTTCATTATTCTTGTCCACATTTTTCCAGCACTGCTGAGTTTGTTTTCGGGTTTTACAGTTTGCTTTTGTTAGTAACCGTTTTGACGTGTATCCTTGTTGCAACTGTCATAGTAAAAGCCCGTTCATCTTCATCCCGTCGTCTCTGCCTCTACTCTCTCTGCTCGTGTTCTGCACTTGGGGTCTCCACTGGCTCACACCTATTCCCACACCGAACCCTCACAGTCCATTGAATTCACGGTTGTTTGC
>NC_140165.1:278303457-278338457 GCF_963971535.1 Notolepis coatsorum
TTTCAAACCCATAACGTCCCAATCCAATATAACTCATCATTTTAATACTATAATATTAGTGTAGCCTAATCTTTATCTGCAACTGTGAAGAAAAACCCCATTGGTTTAAACAGAATGAAAAATATATATAAAAAAAAAAATGTTGATTTAGAATTCGAATGCCAACGTAACCAACGAAGGTTCGAACGTTCGAATGTTTGGGCTCAGCCCTAGTCTGGGGGAGGGTAAGGGACTTCCAGCTCCACCCACGTATAGTAATGTACCCAAATTATGTTTGAAGCAGTAATGTATTTGAATGAAGCGGTAGGAAGACTGAGAAAAGAGAAAAAAAAGAGCGTGAGAATGAAAGAGTAAGGGAATTGAGGGCACATCCCTTAGGTGAAAGTAGGAGGTTTTAGCCCAGCGGCATAAAGCGGGGGGTAGGACATTTAATTACAAGAGAAAAGAAAAGTTGAAACAGGAACCACTGAAGGGCAAGAACAATTTAATTGAACTACATTCCCCTGAAAAATACTTTCTCTCACAGAAATGTATTCAATGTGAGTGACTTTTTAATCACTTTTTTTTTCTTTTTAGCTACAAGCTTTGAACTTGGAGATTATGGGGGAAGATAGACTACGTAGCACACAGTGGTACCTGTTTCCTTATTAAAACAAACCCTCTGGGCCTCTTTCAACATAGCTCATTAAATTTGCCTCTTTTCTTTTAAAGCGCAAAAGGTCCTCAGCTCCAATGTTTCTTCTTTAACTTTAACATCTTCTTCCCTAAATGAGTTGTAGGAACCGTTTATACCTTCTGACGAAAGATAAATTAAATGTTTTCGAGTCCAAATTAACAAAAACACTTGTGTTAACAGCATTGTTGACGCTGTACTTTGTGGAATAGAGCAGACTAGAAAGAGATAATGTCATGGTGAACAGGACTCCTAATTTAGCCGATCTGCTTTCAGCACTCTCATTTTGAGTACTTTATCCTGCTGTGCACCCTTGTTGTCGTCTATTTCTCATATTTTGCGGATTTCTCTTTGTTAGTTGATGAGTGGGCGTCCCTGGCTGTTCCAAATGAAATGAGCTGGAGTGGGTTTTGGGTAAACAATCACCTGAGTCAGTGAAAAGTAGAGGCTTCAAAAAGTAGCTGCCTAAATCCTCAAGATCTGCTCTAGAAGATAACGCCGACAGGTTCATTGGAATGGAATGTCGGAAAATTAGACAATGATCCTATTCAGTTTACACTTTTCCTTTTAGGTGGGAATAATTTGAATACATTTAATTTACAAACCAATAGATGTTAACAACTATGAACCTTGAGAAAACTATTCTAAGATCTAAGAAATGTCAACTACAAGACAGTTGTCCTAAACGTAGGCTACCATGAAGACTAGGTCTAGAGAAGGATGTAGTGGAGGGTAAACCAGGCTACTATGAAGACTAGGTCTAGAGAAGGATGTAGTGGAGGGTAAACCAGGCTACTATGAAGACTATATGTCTAAGGATGTAGTGGAGGGTAAACCAGGCTACTATGAAGACTAGGTCTAGAGAAGGATGTAGTGGAGGGTAACCCAGGCTACTATGAAGACTAGGTCTAGAGAAGGATGTAGTGGAGGGTAAACCAGGCTACTATGAAGACTAGGTCTAGAGAAGGATATAGTGGAGGGTAAACCCAGGCTACTATGATGACTAGGTCTAGAGAAGGATGTAGTGGAGGGTAAACCCAGGCTACTATGAAGACTAGGTCTAGAGAAGGATGTAGTGGAGGGTAAACCAGGCTACCATGAAGACTAGGTCTAGAGAAGGATGTAGTGGAGGGTAAACCCAGGCTACTATGAAGACTAGGGGCCAAATTCACAAGAAAGAATGGATTGCGGCCGGTAATATCACCCTTAACTGCACAAATTATATAGTAGCGCAAAAACACCCATACGGTGTGCAATTTGCTCCTGATATCGGCAGCACAGTTGGGTCGTGGAGAAGTTTGCTTTGCAATTTGCTGTTTGCTCCTGATATGGTAAAATAGTATAAATACTGCCCATGCAACAAACAGTATGCATGTCCTAGGACAATGGCAGACAGAAACAAAAGCTTTGATTCTCTGATCATGAATTGGAAGTCCTGACGGATCAATAGCTCTTCGTTTCTAACAGATAGACATAACACAATTGGATCCTTTGTTTTTGTCACTATCTTTTGTCATATTTTGTTTGTCATGTCATCCCAAAATAAATTAGTTTGAGCATACCTGTCCATGGTGCTGAATCTTTAGGCCGAAGTTAGGCACTGTGCCAGTGAAAATATTTTCAGATTTAGGAATATTTTTAGAGTGAGAAATTAAGTTGTATTTCATGTTTAGTTAAGAGAATAGACCCCACATTTTTATATACTCCAGAATAAACTTTCCATGTTTCCAGCGTCGACTCCTCATAGACCTGACAAAACGGTATAATTTTCAAAGTTTATTCTGGAGCATATGAGTGTACAGGTTCTATTCTCTTTATTGTGATTATTACCTAAGACGCTGGCCATGACACCCCTTAGAAATGCGCTTAGTTACCACCAACTCTCTGAAGACGTAAATAACTTCACTTTAACTACATGTGGCAATTAGCGCTAATCTTTGTGAATTATAGTGTTTTTGCAAAGAGGCTCATTTGCATAGAAAGGGGCACATTTTCCACCCCTATTACCTCATTTAAATACCCGCAAATAGCACGGACGCAATGATGATGGCAATGCAGTTAGCACAGTATTTCACCCTTTGCGAGTGCTTTGTGAATAGCAACGTTTATTTTGGAGCTATTTGCACAGGCATACCGTCAAAAAAAGCAGCGCAATTCCTTTGTGAATTCTAGAGAAGGATGTAGTGGAGGGTAAACCAGGCTACTATGAAGACTATGTCTAGAGAAGGATGTAGTGGAGGGTAAACCACGCTACTATGACGACTAGGTCTAGAGAAGGATGTAGTGGAGGGTAAACCAGGCTACTATGAAAACCTAGAGAGGGATGTACATTCAAAGTATAGAATATAGTACCTCAGATACCTCAGCATCAGATTGATAAAAGTGACATGCAAATAGAGTACTTTTCAAGAAATAACGAAATAATTGGCCAACAATTGTAATTGGCTCACAAATGGCCTACATGATTGATACAGATGATTAGGGGGGGACTAATTTACAACACTGGCATTTGCTATTGTCAATGATGGCTCCCTGAGACTTCTAATTCAAACAGTCCCATCACATCTACATTTAGTCATTTAGCTGACACTTTTATCCAAAGAGACTTACACATTGTGTACAACAAGTCAACAGGAGGGCCTACACCTCTGGCAGCTAAGGGTGGTATTGTGCATCAAACAGTGTCAATATTGAGTGTTATACTCATAGTAGTATAGACATATTAGCATAGTAGGTAGTAGTAGTAGTATAGTTATAGTACCATAGTAGATGAATGAATGAATGAATGAAGTTTATTTTTTACGGTCTTGTTTACAGACAAATCAAACACACCCGTGTGGACTTAAAAATAATAATAATAGGAAATCACAAATGTACATATTCAAGGCAAGCTCACACACAAAATCCAAAATCAATGACCGAAAAAAAGGAATAGGCTGAAGCACATGCTTATTTTTGCCTATCCTTTACAAATTATAAAACAACTAAATGTATTTTAATATAAGAAATAAAAACTTAAAATATGCTGCAAGATATAATTATTTTTTAAAGAAAAAAACAAATGTTTGATGTTTTACTCAAAACTGTACTCCTGAATTATTTGATCCTTTAAGGCTTTTTTAAATCTCCCCTGAGAAGTACACAACTTCAACCCGTCACTAAGGCTATTCCATCATTTAACTCCCAAAATTGAAACACATCTAGCTTTTACATTGGTTCTTACCTTTTTACATGTTTTAAAAATACACAACCCTCTTAAATTTGACTACATTTTAATGTGCAGGACTTTATGAATAATGGCTAATTTACCTTTGATATATTGTATAATGTGGCTTCCAACTATTCCAAAGATAGTAGTATAGACATAGTAGCATAGTACATAATAGCAAAAGACAGTAAGAAAGTTAATTTATTTTAAAGTATGTATATATTTATTTATTTAAAACTCAAATATTGATTGAAAAAGTGTGTTTTTATTAGACGGTGGACCATTGTGTGGGTTTCCGTGGACCACTGTGGTGGGAAGTTCGTTCCACCATCGTGGAGCCAGAACAGAGAATAGCCTCCTTAATTTCAGTGACCCCCCCAGGAGCCTGATGAGGAATGGGTCTAAAGTAGGGTTATTGAGGGTGTTCGAGACCGTTGACCAGATGTAGGGAGCCTTTATCTTGTTGCACAGAATGCCAGGTCAAAAAACTTGAAGCGGATTCGAGTGGCAATGGGAAGCCAGTGCAGCTCTCTGAGAAGTGGGGTGACGTGGCCTCACTTTGGTAGATTGGAGATCAGGCGGGCTGCTGCATTCTGTATGAATGAAATTAGCTGCAGCAGTGTTGACCCTGTTATGAGAAGATGCCATGGGAGTCATTTTATCCCACAGTACATTTGAGATAATGCTTGATACATGTAATTTCCCTCTGAGTTAAGGGAAGGCTTTGTCTCAGAAATATGTAAATATATCATCTTCCTCAGGAAATAAATATTAATTTTAGGCTAACCTTAAGGATAGGCAAAAATAAGCATGTTCCTTTTTTGGTCATTGAGTTTGGATTTTGTGTGTGTGTGAGCTTACTTTGAATATGTACATTTGTGATTTTCTTTCCTTTTGGAAGTCCACACATGTGTGTTTTTGATTTATCTGTAAACAAAGACCGAAAATAAACTATTCATTCATTCATTCATTCAACCTCAAATATTTTCATGTTGAGGCTATAAATCTCACACATTCAAAATATCATTATTTCAGTCAGATACGTGCCGCCTTTCACCTTTCAAACAGACACCATTTAATTCCATTCTTAATACTGTTACCTGTCCACAGATTATGCAATGCGAAAACCACTACGGCGCTAATGAGAAACTGTTATTATCATGTAATTATATGCAATTATCTGAAGCTCTGTTTCACAATTAGACAGACAGTGAGAGGCTAATTAATCACAACACATTAGCCAGGCTGTGTGTTCGCTCGGTTTTATTTACCCAGTTTTATTATGCCGATGATGAATCCTGAAAACTAGATTTATTTTACGCCGTCTGTAATTTGGAAAGAAAAAACAATATCAAAGACAATATTGTTTCAGCATGAATAGATCACCGAGATGATTTGAGAGGAAGGTTTATGGTCGAAGGGTTGCTGGTTTAAATCCTCGGATCCAGCCGGGGGGTGTCTGGGTGGGGGTGGGAGGGGGAGGGGGATGGGGACGGTGATTAACACTATCCTTTTCCTTCCTTCAATGTCTACCACTGAAGTACCCTTGAGCAAGGCACGTCAACCGCTCCCATTGGAGCTGCTCTGTGCCCCAGACTGTCAATAATAAAACGATATATATATTTGAATGTGTTTAATTGCATACATGTGAAGCAGGGCATCACTGAAAGAAAAAAAGCATGCACGCTCAGCAAACAGTCACTGGGTAAACAAATATTTATATTTTTAATGGACTATTATGGAAATGTGGCTATTATTGAGAGCCACTGCGTTCTATTGAGACGTGAGGTGAGACTGAATGAAGAAACCGTTCCGAGAAGATATGACTACATTACGGGGAGGGAGTTATTAGAGAAGACAGGCGTACTAAGTAACCCAGAAAGCCCTGCACCTCCCTTAACGGAGAGGACCGCTGCTAGTGTGATCAGTGAGACACATCGGCCCCAATAGAGAGGATATGACAGATCACTGATGTGGATGTGTGTGCGTGCACGCATCTGTGTGTGTGTGTGTGTGTGTGTGTGTGTGTGTGTGTGTGTGTGTGTGTGTGTGTGTGTGTGTGTGTGTGTGTGTGTGTGTGTGTGTGTGTGTGTGTGTGTGTGTGTGTGTGTGTGTGTTTGCGTGTGTGTGTGTGTGTGTGTGTGTGTGTGTGTGTGTGTGTGTGTGTGTGTGTGTGTGTGTGTGTGTGTGTGTGTGTGTGTGTGTGTGTGTGTGTGCACGTGTGCACGTGGTGCACAAGGGGCTCATGTAGCTGTCCAAAGTGGTAGTGGTATTGATTGAGCAGCAAATATGCCGGGTGCTGGTGAGACGTGAAAGTGGCATGCTAGCACAGTCCATGGCACCCCAGAGAACAGTGAAAGTGAAGGATCTGGCATACGGTGTGTAGGCTGTGTGTGTGTGTGTGTGTGTGTGTGTGTGTGTGTGTGTGTGTGTGTGTGTGTGTGTGTGTGTGTGTGTGTGTGTGTGTGTGTGTGTGTGTGTGTGTGTTTGTGTGTGTGTGTGTGTGTGTGTGTGTGTGTGTGTGTGTGTGTGTGTGTGTGTGTGTGTGTGTGTGTGTGTGTGTGCTTGTAGTACTACTAAATGTCTGAGGACACTGAGACTTAGACATAAAATATGAGGAGATTTTGGCTGCTTTGCTTTGATTTTGGCCATTTTGAGGTTAGCCATTAGAGGTAGATATGCTGTAAAACAGTGACCATGAGGCAAAATAGCCCTGCTTGCTATTTCACTTTGTTTAATGTTTGTGGGTTGGAGTTTAGTGGTGTGTATAGCAACCCCTCCCCCCTCTATCCCCGCTCAACTCTAAGCCACACATCAGACCAAAACAAAAACAAATTAAACAAAGTGCAGTATCAAGTGGGGCTCTTTTGCCTAGAGGTCGCTGTTTGACGGCATTACAGATTCCAACAGAAGCCTTTCTGAATTGGTACAAATTGAGAGTCGTGTCACTGTCAGTCTGTTCAAAAAGCACTTGCACCAGTGTTTCACACAGACACACACACACACACACACACACACACACACACACACACACACACACACACACACACACACACACACACACACACACACACACACACACACACACACACACACACACACACACACACACACACACACACACATAACATTCCTATGGCCAATATCTCAAAAACCAAATCACCACACACACACACACACACACACACACACACACACACACACATAACATTCCTATGGCCAATATCTCAAAAACCAAATCACTGACACAAGTGTCTGAGACTTCTAAAAACGGGTGGTGTGTCCCGTTAAGTTCAAAATTATGCATTACAATTAATATGAATTATTTTAATGTATCATTTTATTATTATTTTATTTAACAAATTACTACAGGAGCGCGAGGATCTGTAACTCTTCAACACAGCCATTTTTCAATGGTTGTGTGTGTGTGATAGAGAAAAAAAGAGAGAACAATACACACATGCGTGCAAGCTTTTTAGTGTGTTGGTGTGTTGGTGTGTGTGTGTGTCTATTTTTACAAGACAATGTCAGCCAATGACTGGCAAGTACCTAACCTGTGTCACGGCGCGTCCCTCGGAGCCACGGTTCCCCATTAACCTCGCTAACCCGGCGCTTTCAACACCGCGCTCACCGCCGGGAAGAAGTCTACTAAAGAGCTGCCTCTCCACCATAATAACATAATGCACTCTCCAGCTAGTATGAGTTATCATCCAAGGTCAACGTTCTCCACTCCAAACAACTGCTTTTAAGCTAGTCCGGGGGATATTGCAGTGAATATAAAAGAAATTCAAAAATATTTAATAGCCACGTTGCTTGATATATGTAGAGTATCTTTTTGTGTTCAAGGGTTATTGTTAGCCATTACAGACATACAGATAAACATATTTGTTAATACAATTTAAAATGTCATCTACTCCCTATAACACCAGAGCTGCTCACCATATCTCGTTAAATGTTCCATGTGTTTACACTTCCTTTGGTCAATCCTCCTTCCAATTTGCATTGGTGGAAAGTAACTAAGTATTTTTACTAAGTACTGTACTTTACAATTTCAAGCTATTTGTACCTTACGTGAGTATTTTCATTTTAAGGAACTTTATACTTTTACTCCACTACATTTCAAAGGAAATGTTGTACTTTTTACTCCACTACATGTATCTTAACTCATCAGTTACTAGTTACTTTGAATAAAAAGATTTGCATAAAAAACACGGCAAAAATGGATGAAGATTATATACTTTCAGGGCGGCAGTGGGCAAGGCACTCGCCACTAACGCAGGAGATGCTGGTATCGAGCCCAGCTCTCTGCGTTGCTACCGGCTTGGCCAGTCGTCATACTAACACAATTGGCAGTGTTAGAGGGTGGGAAAGCCGGTGGGTGGGGATTGGACGTTGTGGACATTGACTCCTACCGGTCGGTTGGTGCGCCTGTACAGCAGAATCAGGAAGTATCTGGGGCAGCGTGAGCCTCCCACTTGTTACTCCTTGCCACTGAGAGATCGTGCTGTTCAGGTGAAAAGATGTGACAGCTGCCTCCTCGTGTACCAGAGGGGACACGTGATGCAAGGCTTGGTCCTCACTGCAGCCGACCAGTGGGAGGCATAGTCTAGCAACGTTCGAGACAGGGGAGGGGAGAATTGAAGGGAGAATTGGCAAGGCGAAATTGGGATGGAAGGAAAATAGAAAATAAGGAGAAAAAGTGGATAAAAAATAAATATATATATAATATACTTTCACATTTGAAGTCTGTCAACTTCAAGAGGACATAATCAGAGCCGCATAACTGGACCACATACCACTTTAACATACATAACCTATAGAGGTCAATGGATCAAGGCTTTGCTACCAGCTGGCCGGTCGTTCATACTAACACAATTGGCGAGTGTTATAGGGTGGGAAAGCCGGTGGGTGGGGATTGGACGTTGTGGACAGCGACTCCTACAGGTCGGTTTGGTGACGCCGGTGCGGCGGAAGCAGGAAGTAGCGAGGGCAGCGTGAGCCTCCCACGCATTACTCCTCGCCACTGAGAGTTCGAGCTGCTGCAGTGAAAAGATGTGACAGGCTGCCTCCTCGTGTACTGGAGGGGACACGTGATGCAAGGCTTCTGTCCTCACTACAACCGACCAGTGGGGGGCATAGTCTAGCAACGTTAAAGACAGGGGAGGGAATAATTGGATAATATACTAAATTGGGATGGGAGAAAAATAGAACTGCCTCTCCCTGAACGTCAGCAAAACAAAAGAGATGATTGTGGACTTCAGGAGGTCGGGGGTCAAGGACTACAGCCCCCTCAGCATCGACGGGGCACCGGTTGAGAGAGTCAACAGCTTTAAGTACCTCGGAGCCTACATATCCGAGGACTTGACATGGACCACACACATTGACAGTGTTGTGAAGAAGGCACGACAACGCCTCTACTTCCTCAGGCGCCTAAGGAAGTTCCAAGTCAGTCAGAAGATCCTTAAGAACTTCTACTCATGTACAATAGAGAGCATCTTGACCGGCAACATCACCTCCTGGTTTGGGAATAGCACTGCACAAGACCGAAGCAGACTACAAAGAGTGACACGTTCAGCCGAACGCACAATTGGAGGGGGACTCCCCACCCTCCAGAACATTTACAACAAGCGTTGCAAGGGCAAGGCTAAGAGAATCATTAAAGACTCCAGTCACCCGAACAACTGCCTCTTTGAACTGCTGCGGTCAGGCAAGCGATACCGGAGTCTCAAGGCGAGCACAGAAAGACTCAGAAGAAGCTTCTATCCCCAGGCCATCAGGCTGCTAAACGAACAATGAATGCACACTACACAACAACAACCACCAAACGCACATAGCACACACATCCACACGCACACACTCACTTTAAACAAACACACTGTAGCACCCACTCCACACACTTTATAGCACACACCCACTTTAAACAAACACACTGTAGCACCCACTCCCCACACTTTATATTTATTGATGAAGGATTGCACTACAACTCGTACACCTTACTGTAAATTGTACCTAAAATTGTACCTCATCCCATTTCTGCTTTGCACTAGATAGTACTGTACATTAGTACACTGCATAGTATTGTATATTATATGGTAACTCAGAACATTGTACATATGTCTATACCGAACACTGTGACCTCATTTTTCTTCTTCTAAATTACATGCTATATTATGTTATTTGATACTATCTTGTCTAGCACAGTCTCTGGAGCGTAACAGTAAGAAGCATTTTGTATGAAAGTATTCTGTACTTCTGTATGACAACTATTAAAGAACTTGAACTTGAACTTGAACTAGCTGATGTCATGCCACGCAACAGATTTCAGTATTTGTTGGTCACCTTGTTACATCTAGTTGACAACTTGACAGTGCCAGAGAGGGAAAAGAAGGACAAACTCTGGAATGTCCGACCATGGCTGAATTTGTTCATAGAGAAGTGCCTACAGGTGGTTCCAGAAGAGCACAACTCTGTGGATGAGATGATGATTCCATTCAAGGGGAGGTTCAGCAGCATCAAGCAGTACATGAGAGGCATGCCACACCCCTGCACGCAGGGCCGCCTGGGAGAAATGCGAGGCCCTGTGCGAGATTTAAACGCGAGCCCCCCCCCCCCCCCCCCCAAAAGGTAAAAAAAAATATATATATATAATTTTTTATTTTTATTTATTTTTCATACAGTCAACATATTCTTAAATAATAGCGCTGCCCGAGGCTGGGCATGATACAGTCAACATATAGCAAGAGAGAGAGCGAGAGAGAGCTTTCGTTCTACAGTCAATATACAGTGTTACCGCTGCACAGACCCAGCAATGCCCCTGACCCTCCACCAGAGCAAGGCCAGAGAGAGAGAGAGAGAGAGAGAGTGAGACATTGGAAAGAAACAACCCAAAACCAGAGCAAATTGAAATGCTATTTGGCCCTAAACAGAGAGTACACAGTGGCAGAATACCTGAGCACTGTGACTGAAGATCCTTGACTAGTTACAGACTCAGCGAGCACAGCCTAGCCATCGAGAAAGGCCGCCATAGGCAGACCTGGCTCCCAAGCGAAGACAGACCCACTGCACACAAGATGAGGTGGAAACCGAGCTCCACTTCTTAACAACCTGCCCACTATACCAAGACATACTTCCCACAAATTGCAAACACCCAAAGAGACTTTGAAAACATCGACAATAACTCAAAACTCCCATACCTACTGAGAGAAATACAAGAATGTGAAATAAAGCCCATTTGAATTGAAGAGAGAGAGATAGATAGAGCATGTATGTGTGTGTTAGAAAGAGAGAGATAGAGAGAGAGCATGTCTGTTTGTGTGTGTGTGTTAGAGAGAGAGCATGTATATGTGTGTTAGAAAGAGAGAGAAATATATAGAGAGAGAGCATGTCATTTTGTGTGTTAGAGAGAGATATAGAGCATGTCTGTGTGTGTTAGAAAGAGAGAGAGAGAGCATGTGTGTTCGTGTGTTAGAGAGAGAGAGCATGTCTATGTGTGTGTGTGTGTTAGAGAGAGAGCATGTATGAGAGAGATAAGCAAAGATGAGCCCCTAAAGGATATTCAACTTTTAATGGAAGAACAAAACAGAAGGAAAACTTCACAAAAGCAACATGAATATACATAGATCCAAAAGGACAAAGATCAACACTTAAATCCAAAAAGAAGAGGGTCTATACCAGAGAAAACAAAGTAGCAAGGAGCCAATGGCCGACATCAGCTAAATAGGCTAACTGCAAATAGAGTAGCCAGGTACTGACACCAGGCCACACACCGTTAGCTACTACAACAGCTAGCCGGCCCTTTTGGCTCCCGAGAGAGAGAGATAGATATATCCACGTCGGGAATAGAATAGAGTGCATTAAAAACTCACCAAACATCCAAGAGGATGGAGACAACCGCGTGGAGTTGACGAAGTTCATCTGCCGAATGACCGTCCTCTTCATCTTGGCATAACAATGCTGCACGTGCTCTCTCTAGGTTAGCTAACGCTAGTTAGCCTTTAGCTAAGCTAGCTACTAGCCGACATCATCATGGCTATCCCGACTGAACCACACGTTAGCACTCGATATTATAACGTAGCTAAAGCTAACTAGCTGTCCCTGCCTTTAGCCGGGATGGCTAGCCTGACTGAACTGTCTAACATGCAACAACTTTCATCTTCAGTCCATCTGCCGAATGACCGTCCTCTTCGTTTTGGCTGGCATAACTAAGCATAACCTCCAAAGCTGCATGCGCAAAATAGTCAAACGCAGCTGACGCACGCCGGCGTACACATGATGTAACCCCTCCCTTCGTTGAAACCAATAGTATGTCTGCTGCAGAGCCCCAGAGCTCCAATAGTGAGTATGTCTGCTGCAGAGCAGCAGAACCAGGAACAAGTCAGACACATTCTACAAACGTGTCTAATGTGAAATATATAAGCATATAAGCAAAACTAGATTTTAGTTCTGTGATGAAAAAGGGCCTCGCGGGAAGGGGGCCCTTGCAAAAAAAATTAAAATAAAAGAAATAAATTATAAAAGAAATAATAAATAAAACATTTTAAACTTTTTTTTTGTGCGAGGCCCCCCTTCCCGCGAGGCCCTGTGCGACCGCACTGCTCGCACACCCCCTGAGGCGGCCCTGCCTGCACGTTCAAAGTATCGGTCAGAACAGGGATCAGCGGCCTCATGTGTGACTTCGACGTTTACCAAGGGAGCAGCGACAGTCAAGAAGAAACATCACAATAAATCAAGAACAAAACAAAAAAACACCATGAAATGATAAATGTAAAATTAATAAATGCAACACTCCCAGACATACCCCAGCGAAGGTAAGGAAAAACTCACTAAAAACCTAGCAATAGGAAAAAAGCACCACAGGCAATGTGGAGGAGAGAAACCTTAGAAAGGCCGTTCCAGGGGGGATTTTTCTATGCTTTGATCGCCACCAACGGAATACGTTACACACACACAAATTACACACATACGGTCGGATCACAGTGAATGGATTCTTGGATCAACGCAAGATTGATACCATATAGCCCTTACCTTGACTAGGATGTACTCCAAAAAGAATATTCCAATTATCTGATCGCCATTCCAAGTATTGATGTCAATCGTGTTGCCAACATAATCCACCAAAGAACATGAACCGGGAGTGCTTGATTCTCCTCAATCCATGCGTTATAAACGATTGTCCTGCCCGACAAGGAAAACCTGGTCCGGACTTAGCCACAGAATAGACAAACTCAAGCGAAAGCTGTCCCCCATTGACCAGTCTCTGTCCTTACAGCGTGACGACATGGCCTGGAGAAAGCAAGAGAGACTGGAGGACAGAGAGAGGGACAGAGAGGACAGACAGAGGGACAGAGAGGACAGAAAGAGGGAGATAGAAAGGGAGATAGAGAGGGACAAAGTGGCCAAAGAGAGGGAGAGCGAGAGGGACAGAGAGAATAGAGAGAACAGACAGAAGGACACGGAGACCTCGGAGGCTCTTGTTGCCTCTTTCAACACGATCGCCTCCATCTTTTCACAGTTCATGCAGCACATGGGTCCAGGTTCCATGGTGCCACCACAGGCACCAATAATGCCACCCTCCCCCTACTACGGCCACCAGCCCGTGGAACCACGCTCACCCTTGGTGTCAACCCACAGACCACCCTCCCCCTACTAGTACTACGGCCACCAGCCCGTGGAGCCACGCTCACCCATGGTGTCAACCCACAGACCTCGCCAGCCCTCTGGCCTGTTCATGGGGATGAGGTCGTTGCTTGCGCCAACACGTGGCCAGCACAGCAGAGAACCAGAGAACAGAGAGTCTCTCACACACACACACACTTACAGACATTGTTTGCCTGCCGTGTGCATTGGATTCATGCCTCATTTCAGGCTTATTTTTCCACTTTGTGATATATGCCAACATTGCTGTCAGGAGTGCAGACTGCTCCACGAGCTATACATAATGGGCGTGTCTGCGCTGGTATCTCATCAGCGCAATGTCCTTAGTGGATAGCTCGCAAACCCCGTACAGTTAAGGGTGCAATCCATTCTTAGTGGATCCCGCCCACAGTTTCTTCTCCTTGAAGCACAAACATGCATTCACCTTTCCATCTTTCTTTTTTTTATCCACTTTTTCTCCCCATTTTCAATTTTTCTCCCATCCCAATTTAGTATATTATCCAATTATTCCCTCCCCTGTCTTTAACGTTGCTAGACTATGCCTCCCACTGGTCGGTTGTATTGAGGACAGAAGCCTTGCATCACGTGTCCCCTCCAGTACACGAGGAGGCAGCCTGTCACATCTTTTCACTGCAGCAGCTCGAACTCTCAGTGGCGAGGAGTAATGCGTGGGAGGCTCACGCTGCCCTCGCTACTTCCTGCTTCCGCCGCACCGGCGTCACCAAACCGACATGTAGGAGTCGCTGTCCACAACGTCCAATCCCCACCCACCGGCTTTCCCACCCTATAACACTCGCCAATTGTGTTAGTATGAACGACCGGCCAGCTGGTAGCAACGCCGAGAGCTGGGCTCGAACACAGCGTCTCCTGCGTTAGTGGCGAGCGCCTTGCCCACTGCGCCAATCAGCCACCCACTTTTCCATCTTTCTTGAAACTGCCTTCCATCTGCATCAACTTTTCTCTTCCTGGACATGTTATAGCCTGAAGTCTTCTTGTAATACAGGTCCAAAGCTTATAAAAATCCCATGGAAAATGAGTGTTTTAGTAATGTGTGCACCGCAATAATTCAGCATGGTTATCCAAAATGGCTGTCCACTGCCATTCATTCAGACGTGCAAGTCAAAACAAAGAACTTGTTGGTCTTCTTCTGCCCCTTTCTCATTACAATCAGCGCTAGTCTGGGAACGCTTTCGGAGCAGATGCTCCTTAGCTACAACGGTGGTCAATCATTTTCGCCATCAGTGGTGAATCAAATTAAACTTTCCAACAATGTAATGTATTGGTTGCACAGCTGACAGACGAACTGGACAATTTATTCCTTGCATATCAGGCATGTAGCATTTCCATTGAACTCCACAAAAGAATACTGCAATGTCCATCTCTCTTTAAACTGCCTGTGTTCCTCATCTACTTTCCTTTTTGCTGTGGAAAGAGACATTGTTGTTAAATTTCAAGTCCAAACGATAGATAGATTACAGGCAAATAAGATTAGCTGCTCTCTTAATTTGACGCTCTCTTTGATGAATGAATGAATTAATGACTTTTATTTATATAGCACATCACAGCACGAATGCACAGGGTGATTTACACTACAGCTTAATATAAAAAAAAAACACAATAAAACAAAATCAGAAATAAAAAAACAACAACAACAGACAGCAGTTAAAAAACAGTGAAACCAGATAGAAAAAGTAGAATAAAATAATTAGGATAAAATCATGAGTCACTAATTAAAAACAAAACTATAGGAACAGTGAGGACAAGAAAAGGTGCCTATGTATGACCAAAGGCCTGTCTGAACAAATGTGTTTTTAGTTGTTTTTTAAAAGAGTTTTCAGAGGGGGCAGTTCGCAGGTCCAGGGGGAGAGCGTTCCAGAGCGTTTTCCTGATGAAAACTACCAGCAGACTTTCTTCCTCTGGTTTATTCAACATGCAGTACTGTGCGCCTCTACAGTGACATCGACTACGGGTGAATAATAAATGCTGCAGCTGAATACACAACATGGATTGTTTTGTCTGCTGGCGACGTATAGGTCGACCAAAAATAATTGTGCGGGCCGCATTACATAATATTTTTGATATCACAGACGGAGGGGTGAGGCGGGCCACAAATGGCCGGCTCTAGGAGAGAGAGAGATAAATAGAGAGAAAGAGAGAGGGGAGAGAGATATAGAGAAAGAGAGAGAGAGAAAGAGAGAGGGGGAGAGATAGATAGAGAAATAAAGGGAGAGGGGGTACAATATCAATTTCTGTCTAGATGAAGGAACAACTAAAAGAAAAGAAAGAAAAAGAGAGAAAAGCAAGGACATATGAAGAAGAGTGGGCGGGAGAAGGATGGAGGGAGGGGTGGTTTCAAGTGTTCTTAAAATGGCTTATTCTTTCGCCGGCATAACCACCGGTGATTCATATTGCTTTTCAAAGGCTTTTTGTTCCACCCGCTTTTCTCCAAACAAAGATGTCTAGGTTTGTCAGAAGGGAGACGCTGCATAAAGAATTGATCTATTCCAGAAGCACCACTGACAGTTCACCACTTCCTGACAAGTCTTCACTGTCGCTTCTGTAGTTAGTTGAGTCGTTGTTGCGTTTTTCAAGTGACAGTTGCAGTGCCGGTTTATTAAGTGTAGCCCCCCGCCCCCATCGCCATTATTACAGACCACCGACTTTAACTCTATGTGATCTGAAATGAGTATTGTAAGAAAAAAACAAGGGAGGTATGTTTAGATATGGAAGTCCTACACTGTAAAATACAAGGCAACCACCTAACATGCGCCCAGAAAAGCAGCAATTTTATTTTTACTTGAACTTGAGGACTGCATACTTTTTTTGCAAAGCTTATCTTTATATTTTATACTTATAGCACATGCATAAGCCTGGTCTCTTTAACATAGGGCTGAACTTGAGTTGAACTTGAACTTGTGTACTCACGTGTTTCTGTAGTAGCCTAGTTGCAATATCCAAAGAAAATTATATCAAAAAAAATTGTTATAAGCTGGAAAACACTGCAGGTCCATAGCGATTTTGGTAAACTGTGTTAAAAAAAAAGTTCTCCAGTATTTCATTTCCTCATTGACGGCAATGCATTCTGTGTGTTTTTCACTTCCTGTTTTCGCTCGTCAATTTTCACCTAGATCCCTGATTCGCACAACCGCACGTCGGCTATAATTGGAAAGCTACACTCATTGGCTACAAAAAAGTATACAAATAAGAAATAGTAGCCAGAACTCCCTGCCAGACAAGGCAAATAAGTTATTCTGCCGTTTTGACTCTCAGGATTTTAGTGTTACATTTAGGGAGCTATTAGATTCACTCTCACCTGGACATCCACTGGAAGTCTCCATGCAGTCAGTAGCTAAATATTTTAAAGAGATTAAGGTAAATAAAGCTAAAGGGCCAGGTGGAATATGCGGAAGGACACTGAAACACTGTGCCGATGAACTGAGTAAGGTGTTTCAAAGACTATTCCAGCTCTGCTTGGACTCAGCAGTAGTTCCTGATCTCTGGAAGAATTCTATCATCATCATAAGATCAGCAGAACCAAAATCCTCAACGGCCTGCGGCCTATAGCCTTACATTTACATTTAGTAATTTAGCTAATGCTTTTATCCAAAGCGACTTACAAGTTCTGCCTTAGCATCATTAGTAATGAAAAGTCAGCTCTTGACCCCATGCAATTAGCATATAAGCCTGAAAGAGGTGTAGATGATGCCAAGTTACTTATTTTTAACTCTGTAGATGAGCATTTAGAACAAAAGAACACGTATGCAAGATTACTTTTTGTTGACTTTTCGTCAGCCTTCAATGCAATGCAGCCTCACATACTCGTAGAAAAACGTAAAAATTAATTTCACTTGGATCATCAACTTATATATATATATGTAATGGATGGTATCATGAAGCGCAGTCAAGAAGGGCTGGGGTGAGTAGCGGTGCTATGGGTTAAACTCACTCTCACATCATCAAAGACAGATAGACACGTTGCGGAGTAGTGGATTCACCTCTTGGTATAGCGGTCTGTGTTGCTGCCTGCGGCATGGGAGACTGGGGTTCGACTCCCACTCGGGGCATCAAAGTTCGAGGTGACGTTGTCACAACCGTTACATATATATATATATAAAGCCCATTATTATGTGCAGCACGGTGGTGTAGTGGTTAACACTGTCGCCTCACAGCAAGAAGGTCCAGGGTTCGATTCCCGCTTGGGGACCAGGTTTCCGCGATGCCAGGTATCCAGGTGGGGTATCTCCCAGGCCTTTCTGTGTGGAGTTTGCATGTTCTCCCCGTGCTCGCAAGGGTCCCCCCCCCCCCCCGATAAGAGAAACCCAATGGAAAAACATGCGTCCCTGACAAAGACGGGGCAGGAGCACTTGGATTGGTCCCCGGTGCGGCCCTCGCCGACGCCCTGTCTGCTCCCGGCAGCCCTTGGGGGGAAGGACAACGGGATGCGTCTATGCGAATACCAACACAGTTGTGCGATTTGCGAATCTGATTGGCCACTGACATTTCTGGTCATGTGACATGTCCCGCCCAATCCCGTGACGAGCTGTGTCTTTGCCCATTTCCGCGTCGAACAGCCTGCAAACTACCTGGCGTTCTATCGCCATGCTCTAAGACAAACTCTAACCTTAACCAACTTCGAAAGAGTGCCTAAGCTTAACCGTCGAAAGAACTTGCCGTCACGCTCTAAGAGAAACTCTAACCTTAACCAACTTCGAAAGAGTGCCTAAGCTTAACCGTTGAAAGAACTTGCCGTCACACGATTGGTGCACATGTCACATGACCAGAAACGTCAGTGGCCAATCAGATTTGCAAAACGCACAACTGCGTTGGTATTAGAATATAGGCCAACGGGATGGGTTAATAGCAGAGCTCAATCGCATCGGCGACCCTGAGAGACAATTGCATGTGTGTGTGCCGCCCATTGCATGTCGTTGTGTCGTTGCATGCCGAATAAAGACCTCTCTCTAAAGAGGTCCTGCATTATTATTATTATATTATCAGATTGATTATCAATGGGTCACCGTCTCATTCACGAATGGATTTACGACAAAAAATTTCGTCTTAGCCAGATTTTGGCCCATTTAAGACATATTAGGGCTGGGAGCGGGAGTCCCCAAATTTTCCTGAGATCAGATTTGATCGTGGCTGAGAGCAGATTTAAGAGTGCTGAGGAGCAGTCTTATGATTGATTGACTAATTTACTGAACTAGTTATTTTGGACAAATGTATAAAAATACTTAATTTCTCAGATATTCAAACACAATTATGCAATTATTGTGAAATTATTGAAAATAATTATTATTGAATGCCTTCTGTGGAATTTGTATTTCTTATTTGTTACACATCTGTTTGAATGATTAATTATATATACATTTGAAAGAATGCAGGTCAACATGCAATGTATCCCATGCATTGATTGGTATACAATGGGACATACCTTTGTTTGATTGATTGATTGATTGATTGAAAACTTTATTAAAGGGGAACTATTTCTTTCACTATTTGGGCACTTTTACACAATTCCTGTGAGTCTATGGAACACCTCTGTAATATATATATTTTTTTTATTCATTGTTTTGTATTTCTAATCAAGTCCTCAAAAACAGCATTTTTCTACCTCAAGATCTCGAGCTGTTTTGAGCCTGGGCTCCTAAACCACTGTGCACCGTCGTGTTCCCCTGAACATTAACATGCAGCAGTGACTATATGACATCACATATAGGCACATTTTCAAACGACTCAGTTCAGTGAGGGTGAATATTGTGAGAGGAGAATTGGAAGAATGCGCCAATATGAGAATTTTGAGACATAGATCATATTAATATAAGTTCACATAGCTAGGAAACAATGCTAAACACTCAAAAAGGCCATTTATAAGATAGTTCCCCTTTAACAGATTGCAGAATGGGTACAGTACAGTACATCTCAATTACATACAATTGTTAAGGGGATGCAGACCAGAGAAAGACTTTCGTCTTGTTTACATCAGGGTCCCTCATTTTCAATTCATCATAACATATATGACACACATGACACAGATAGACAGTACTGCTACATCTATACATTTATGACATACCAGATTTGCAAATACAGTACTGTTTGTGATACAAAAAGAGTCCAGAAAAGAGACTACATTTGACGTAGAAACTGTTGGAGGAGTGTGGGTGGGGGATAGACTTACACTGTACAAGCAAAACTGTACATTGGAATATTGACAAAACCATACTTGGTAATTTACTGTACATTGGAGGGGGTTGATATAGCTATAAACCTGCATTCCTTCGAATATATCATTAATCAATTAAACTTATATTGAAATACACTATATAGCCTATACACCAACACTGAAATGACAGTGGATAAATAAATAAGAACTAAAGCTAATCGGTGGAAATAGACTGCATTAATATTCCATAACAAGTCTTGTGTGCGCCTACGAATGAACCGTATAGGCTTAATTATGGAATAATAAGTAGGGCTGTCAGTTTATCGCGTTAATTAGATTAATTAATTACACAGCAAATTATCGCGTTATGAAAATTGACGCAAAATTAATTACAGCCGACCTATATTTACTTTAGACAAGTGGCAAATCGGTGCGCTTTTATTTTGAAATCCACGCTTGAGTTGGGCGTATTAAACTTGGCCCATTGAATGACCCGTAGCCTACTTGATCGTCACTTCACACATGCGTCGTCTATCAAACAAAACAAACACACAAAGGAATTAGCTCAGCTGGAACAAGATGTCAGCATCACCCGAGGCGATACTCCTGGGACCTATGAACGGCAAGTTCAATTTCAAAAAGAATATAGATGGGACAGTAAACAAGACCATTGTAATATGTAGCTTATGTCAAAAAGAATTTGCGTATCACCGAAGCTGCTCTAGTCTAACGTATCACATGAACGCTAAACATGTCCAGGCAAGTTGTTCGAGCAGCTCCAGTGTAGCTAACGTTAGCTCCAGAGCAACTCGCACGCTTCGTCAAACCACTCTTGGAGAATTACCGTTAGGCAAACGGTTGAGTAAATCCACCACAGACAAACTAACCAACAGCGTTGCGAAGTGGATAGCAAAATCTTGTAGGCCAATAGCTATAGTGGAAGATAAGGGTTTAGCGGAGTCATTTCGAATAGCGTCGTCTGACCCAAATTACAAGCTACCCTCGAGAGCTACAGTGATGAAAAGGATCCACAACATGTATGACACAGAGAGGGAGGCGAGGGAAGAAGTGTTGGCACGGGCTGGCCCAATGGCCCTAACGGGTGATCACTGGACGTCGGTGGGCAATCATAATTATTTGGGTGTCACAGTGCACTTGATCGATACTGAGTGGAAACTGCAATCATTTGCATTAACGGTGACCAAAACTGTGGGCCGCCATTTCGCCGATGCGTGTGCTGAACAGTTCAACACAGTAATAGAGGAGTGGAATATAAAAGATAAAGTCACATCTATTGGGACTGATTCCGCCCGTAATATGATAGCAGCAGCGCGCTATATGCCGTTCCAGCACATGCCATGTGCTGCACACGTGCTGCAAAGAACCATCACAGTCTCCCTTGAGGACAGAAGCCTTGACACCACCCTGGCAAAGTGCCGCAAGATTGTAGGCCACTTCAAGCACAGCCCTGCCAGTACAGAAGAACTGCAGCAGCAGCAGACTGCCCTCGGACAAGCAAAAGAGCCCATGATACAAGATGTATCCACAAGGTGAGACTGTTTAACTACCTGTTGTATGCTTAGGGTAAATTTAGTGTGTGTGTGTGTTTATTTCTTTGTGTTCTGTACAATTGCATCATGCTGCATTAACAACCCCCAGTGGGACTAATAGTTATTTTATTGAATTGGAAGGTGGAATTCGACACTGGCCATGATCTCACGGTACCTGAGGAACCAGGAGGCTGTGACTGCCACTTTGGCCCAACAGAACCACAAGCTGTCCATGCTGACCCCCACAGAGTGTGACAAACTGAAGAAGCTGGAGCTTGTACTTGAGCCCTGCAGGTAAGTGTCTCTCCCTCTCTCTCTCCCCCCATACACCCCCCTCCTCTCTCTCTCTCCCCCATACACACACCTCACACCCCACTCTCTCTCTCCCATACACACACCTCACCCCCCTCTCTCCCCCATACACACACCTATCTCTCTCCCATACACACACCTCACCCCCCCCTCTCTCCCCCATACACACACCTATCTCTCCCATACACACACCTCACCCCCCCTCTCTCCCCCATACACACACCTATCTCTCTCCCATACACACACCTCACCCCCCCCTCTCTCCCCCATACACACACCTATCTCTCCCATACACACACCTCACCCCCCCCTCTCTCCCCCATACACACACATATCTCTCTCCCATACACACACCTCACCCCCCCCCTCTCTCCCCCATACACACACCTCACCCCTCTCTCTCCCATACACACACCTCACCCCCCCCCCTCTCTCCCCCATACACACACCTATCTCTCTCCCATACACACACCTCACCCCCCCTCTCTCCCCCATACACACACCTATCTCCCTCTCATACACACACCTTCACCTCTTTCTCTCTCGCTCTCTTGTTTCACTGCAGGTATGTGACTGAGCTCCTTGGAGGGGAAACCTACGTCTCATGCTCTGTGGTGCTCCCCGCACTCTGCCACCTAAACCGCATCATGGACCTCAACGAGGAGGATCCGGGCTACATGGTAAAGTTCAAGGCCAGCTTCACGAAGGACCTGGACTGTTATGGTTTGTAACCGACCCCAATCGCACAACACAAGACAGGTATGATGGTTTGCCAAGAAACAGATATTTATTGAAACACAGGGAAAAACAGGGAAAAGGGCACTGTCCCTTTAAGGGAGAATCACAAATACAGGAATATAATATGAGGGGAAGGAAGGGTGCCTTTAAGAGGCGGGCAGGAAAAAGGGAACACTATGGGAAGGTAAGGGAACGCCTAAGGGAAGGTTAAGGGAACGCCTTGGGACAGAGGAACTAGAGACTAGGTAAACAAGGGACAAGGAGAACTAGGGAGAGAGGACTAGGGACTAGGAGAGCTAGGGATAGAGGACTAGGGACTAGGAGAACTAGGGAAAGAGGACTAGGGACTAGGAGAGCTAGGGATAGAGGACTAGGGACTAGGAGAACTAGGGAAAGAGGACTAGGGACTAGGAGAGCTAGGGATAGAGGACTAGGGACTAGGGGACTGAGGCCCGCGGAGGCGGGCTGGGGAACAGGGAGGAACTGGGAGGACTGGTGGAAATCATCTGGGCCGCTCTGCAGGACAGAGGAGATAGTTAATGCACAAGGGGAAAAAACAGAGCAGGTGCAGAACAGTCCAAATAACAAAGTGAACAAAGTAATAATATCTTCGTGTGACAAACACACAGGGGGAGATGTAAAGTCCAAAAATACTATTCTAAGTGAGAACCAAAAACAGAGGCAATACGCTGGGAGATGAAATGTCCAAACTAACTAACAGAGGCAATACGCTGGGAGATGAAATGTCCAAACTAACTAACAGAGGCAATACGCTGGGAGATGAAATGTCCAAACTAACTAACAGAGGCAATACGCTGGGAGAGTGACATCACAATCAAAACTCACCCAGCGTATGCGTAATGGTACAGGAACAGCAGCGGCGGGGTGCCGGCTGTCCGAGCCGAGGACAGAGTGGTGCTGGAACAGGCGGCGGTGGCGAGGGTATCGCCACCGGGGAGCCGGCAGTCCGAGCCGAGGACAGAGTGGTGCTGGAACAGGCGGCGGTGGCGAAGGTGTCGTCACCGGGTAGCCGACTGTCGGAGCCGAGGACAGAGTGGTGCTGGAACAGGCGGCGGTGGCGAAGGTGTCGTCACCGGGTAGCCGACTGTCGGAGCCGAGGAACAGAGTGGTGCTGGAACAGGCGGCGGTGGCGAAGGTGTCGTCACCGGGTAGCCGACTGTCGGAGCCGAGGAACAGAGTGGTGCGCCACTGCTTGAGTGCGCACCGGAACCGAGGGACGCGTCGGGGTGCGTCTGCGAGGAGGAGTGTGCCAAGCACGAAGGTCTAGAAGATGCGCGTTGCGCGCTGGTCTGGAGAGCGTGCCAAGCTCGAGGGTTCTTGGAAGATGCGCGTTGCGCGCTGGTCTGGAGAGCGTGCCAAGCTCGAGCGTCCTTGGAAGATGCGCGTTGCGCGCTGGTCTGGAGAGCGTGCCAAGCTCGAGGGTTCTTGGAAGATGCGCGTTGCGCGCTGGTCTGGAGAGCGTGCCAAGCTCGAGCGTCCTTGGAAGATGCGCGTTGCGCGCTGGTCTGGAGAGCGTGCCAAGCTCGAGCGTCCTTGGAAGATGCGCGTTGCGCGCTGAGGACTGGAGAGCGTCTGCGCTGGTCTGGATGTGCGTCAGGACGAACAGCTGCGCGGGGGTCTGCAGTGGAACGCTGGGGTGCCTCCCGTGGAAGTACAGGGAGCGCAGACCAGTCTCCCCCACAGGCAACGGCGACAGCTGGCGAAGGCTGGAGCAAACATCTCGACGCCGGAGAATGGAACAGCATAGGCAGACAGAGGATCTCCCGAAAGAGTCTAGATGTTTAGAGAATAAGACTCGGCAAGTATACAACACGACCCCACGCCAAAACGAGGGGAAGCGCCCTGGTATTTAAAGCCCACAGGGGGACTAATTAGCCTGCCACCACAGGTGCGAGAGATAATAGAATATCGAACAGGTGTGGCCACTAAGGGTAAGGAACGAGAGGGTGGGGGCTAGAGAGAGTGAGTGAGAAGGGAAAATAAACAGTATAGGCTTAAAGAAACAGAGAAAAGGTAGTGAGCAGCGGGCAAAACCTCACAGTATCCCCCCCTCCAACGGAAGCCACCCGGCGACCCAAAACAAATACAGACAGAGTGGCAGGGGGCAAAACAAGAGGTACTGGCCAAGCCAGCAGGGGAAGCCACCACAAGAGTGGGGCTAGCAAAAGAAACAGGGTCGCCGAGGGGTAACTGGGGGAACTGGTCTAGAGGAACCGGTCTAGAGGAACTAGTCTAGAGGAACTGGTCTAGAGAACTGGTCTAGAGGAACTGGTCTAGAGGGACTGGGTCTAGAGAACTGGTCTAGAGCAACTGGTCTAGAGGAACTGAGGGGCAAGCAGGGTAGCAAAGGGGTAACCATGGTAGCACCGGGAAAGGGCTAGCAGAGGGAAGGTTGCTGCCAGGGCACTGATAGCTACAGGGCCTATGTTAGCTGTACTGCTACATCAACATAGAGGCTGCGCAAGCTGCCGGAGCCAGGCTAGCAGAGGGAAAGGGTAGCTGCCAGGGCACTGATAGCTACAGGGCCTATGCTAGCTGTACTGCTACATCAACATAGAGGCTGCGCTAGCTGCCGAGCTAGGCTAGCAGAGGGAAAGGGTAGCTGCCAAGGCACTGATAGCTACAGGGCCTATGCTAGCTGTACTGCTACATCTACATAGAGGCTGCGCTAGCTGCCGGAGCTAGGCTGGCAGACAGGGCTGGACCAGCATGAGAGAACAAGCTAGCTGGAAGGACAGTCCTAGCTGTGTGAGAAAAACTGACCCTGCTAGCTGAAAAGGGCAGTCCTAGCAGTGGGATAAACTACACAAAAAAGTGGAGGCCATGCAGAGGGAAACTGGGTTAGCCGCCAGGGCACGGCTAGCTACAGGGCCTATGCCAGCAGCAAGGGCTGCATAAACATAGAGGCTGTGCTAGCAGCCGGGGCTAAGCTAGCAGACAGGGGCTCTGCTGAGGGACTGGGTTAGCTGCCAGGGCATGGCTAGCTACAGGGGGGTCAAACAGGGCAAACGGGAAGCAAACAGGGGAGCTAACCGGGGAGACTAACAAGCTAAACAGGGGAGTAACAGGCTAACAAGGGAGCTAAACAGGACTAACAAGGAAGCTAAACTGGGCTAACAGGGAAGCTAGAGGGGAGACTAACAAGCTAACAGGGGAGCTAACAGGGCTAACAGGGGAGCTAGAGGGAACAAGAAAAAAAAAGGCAAACTCAACATACACAGTCTGTGCTGGCTGGGGTCGTAGACTTGGTGGGGTCGTACTGTTATGGTTTGTAACCGACCCCAATCGCACAACACAAGACAGGTATGATGGTTTGCCAAGAAACAGATATTTATTGAAACACAGGGAAAAACAGGGAAAAGGGCACTGTCCCTTTAAGGGAGAATCACAAATACAGGAATATAATATGAGGGGAAGGAAGGGTGCCTTTAAGAGGCGGGCAGGAAAAAGGGAACACTATGGGAAGGTAAGGGAACGCCTAAGGGAAGGTTAAGGGAACGCCTTGGGACAGAGGAACTAGAGACTAGGTAAACAAGGGACAAGGAGAACTAGGGAGAGAGGACTAGGGACTAGGAGAGCTAGGGATAGAGGACTAGGGACTAGGAGAACTAGGGAAAGAGGACTAGGGACTAGGAGAGCTAGGGATAGAGGACTAGGGACTAGGAGAACTAGGGAAAGAGGACTAGGGACTAGGAGAGCTAGGGATAGAGGACTAGGGACTAGGGGACTGAGGCCCGCGGAGGCGGGCTGGGGAACAGGGAGGAACTGGGAGGACTGGTGGAAATCATCTGGGCCGCTCTGCAGGACAGAGGAGATAGTTAATGCACAAGGGGAAAAAACAGAGCAGGTGCAGAACAGTCCAAATAACAAAGTGAACAAAGTAATAATATCTTCGTGTGACAAACACACAGGGGGAGATGTAAAGTCCAAAAATACTATTCTAAGTGAGAACCAAAAACAGAGGCAATACGCTGGGAGATGAAATGTCCAAACTAACTAACAGAGGCAATACGCTGGGAGATGAAATGTCCAAACTAACTAACAGAGGCAATACGCTGGGAGATGAAATGTCCAAACTAACTAACAGAGGCAATACGCTGGGAGAGTGACATCACAATCAAAACTCACCCAGCGTATGCGTAATGGTACAGGAACAGCAGCGGCGGGGTGCCGGCTGTCCGAGCCGAGGACAGAGTGGTGCTGGAACAGGCGGCGGTGGCGAGGGTATCGCCACCGGGGAGCCGGCAGTCCGAGCCGAGGACAGAGTGGTGCTGGAACAGGCGGCGGTGGCGAAGGTGTCGTCACCGGGTAGCCGACTGTCGGAGCCGAGGACAGAGTGGTGCTGGAACAGGCGGCGGTGGCGAAGGTGTCGTCACCGGGTAGCCGACTGTCGGAGCCGAGGAACAGAGTGGTGCTGGAACAGGCGGCGGTGGCGAAGGTGTCGTCACCGGGTAGCCGACTGTCGGAGCCGAGGAACAGAGTGGTGCGCCACTGCTTGAGTGCGCACCGGAACCGAGGGACGCGTCGGGGTGCGTCTGCGAGGAGGAGTGTGCCAAGCACGAAGGTCTAGAAGATGCGCGTTGCGCGCTGGTCTGGAGAGCGTGCCAAGCTCGAGGGTTCTTGGAAGATGCGCGTTGCGCGCTGGTCTGGAGAGCGTGCCAAGCTCGAGCGTCCTTGGAAGATGCGCGTTGCGCGCTGGTCTGGAGAGCGTGCCAAGCTCGAGGGTTCTTGGAAGATGCGCGTTGCGCGCTGGTCTGGAGAGCGTGCCAAGCTCGAGCGTCCTTGGAAGATGCGCGTTGCGCGCTGGTCTGGAGAGCGTGCCAAGCTCGAGCGTCCTTGGAAGATGCGCGTTGCGCGCTGAGGACTGGAGAGCGTCTGCGCTGGTCTGGATGTGCGTCAGGACGAACAGCTGCGCGGGGGTCTGCAGTGGAACGCTGGGGTGCCTCCCGTGGAAGTACAGGGAGCGCAGACCAGTCTCCCCCACAGGCAACGGCGACAGCTGGCGAAGGCTGGAGCAAACATCTCGACGCCGGAGAATGGAACAGCATAGGCAGACAGAGGATCTCCCGAAAGAGTCTAGATGTTTAGAGAATAAGACTCGGCAAGTATACAACACGACCCCACGCCAAAACGAGGGGAAGCGCCCTGGTATTTAAAGCCCACAGGGGGACTAATTAGCCTGCCACCACAGGTGCGAGAGATAATAGAATATCGAACAGGTGTGGCCACTAAGGGTAAGGAACGAGAGGGTGGGGGCTAGAGAGAGTGAGTGAGAAGGGAAAATAAACAGTATAGGCTTAAAGAAACAGAGAAAAGGTAGTGAGCAGCGGGCAAAACCTCACATGGACGCACGCAAAGCGACCCTCAACAACAGATGGCTGAAGCTGGCTACAGCCCTCGACCCGCGATTCAAAGACTTGAAGAGCGTACCAAAGGACGAGAGGGATGAGGTGTGTGTGTGAATGAGAAGACCAGTGTTAAGTCCTTAGGCTGTCATGAAAAGTCCTATGCAACTAATTAATTGTCCCTCTTATTAGGTGTGGACCTGGCTTAAAGAGATGCTGCCAGGACCAGAAGCAGACAAAGCTGCTCCACAAGCCACAGAGGACGAGCCACCAGCGAAGAGGACCCTCCTCCTGCTGTCTTCAGACTCTGATTCAGATGAAGTCAGGGTACTGTCAGGACAATTAGACCTCTACAAAGCTGAGCCCAGCATCGGAATGAATGACTGTCCACTGGAGTGGTGGGCAGCTCACGCAAATGCCTATGGACAGCTGTCTCCTCTTGCTCGCAAATATCTGGCTACTCCTGCCACCTCTGTGCCATGTGAGAGGCTATTTTCACTTGCAGGTCACATAGTCCAAAAGAAGAGGGCAGCCTTACTCTCAGACAATGTAAACAAGCTTGTTTGTCTTAGCAATTGGCTCAAGGAATAGATTTGTCATGCATACAGTAGACCCTGCACTAGACCCTGCACTAGACCCTGCAGTCATGCCCCAGACCCTGTAGTAGACCCTGTAGTCATGCCCCCAGAAACTGTAGTAGACCCTGTAGTCATGCCCCCAGACACTGTAGTAGACCCTGTAGTCATGCCCCCAGACACTGTAGTAGACCCTGTAGTAGACCCTGTAGTCATGCCCCCAGACACTGTAGTAGACCCTGTAGTCATGCCCCCAGACACTGTAGTAGACCATGCCCCCAGACACTGTACTAGACCCTGTAGTCATGCCCCCAGACACTGTACTAGACCCTGTAGTCATGCCCCCATACCCTGTAGTCATGCCCCCAGACACTGTAGTAGACCATGCCCCCAGACACTGTACTAGACCCTGTAGTCATGCCCCCAGACACTGTAGTAGACCCTGTAGTCATGCCCCCAGACACTGTAGTAGACCATGCCCCCAGACACTGTACTAGACCCTGTAGTCATGCCCCCAGACCCTGTAGTCATGCCCCCAGACACTGTAGTAGACACTGTACTAGACCCTGTAGTCATGCCCCCAGACACTGTAGTAGACACTGTACTAGACCCTGTAGTCATGCCCCCAGACACTGTAGTAGACACTGTACTAGACCCTGTAGTCATGCCCCCAGACACTGTAGTAGACACTGTACTAGACCCTGTAGTCATGCCCCTAGACCCTGTAGTCATGCCCCCAGACACTGTACTAGACCCTGTAGTCATGCCCCCAGACACTGTACTAGACCCTGTAGTCATGCCCCCAGACACTGTAGTAGACCCTGTAGTCATGCCCCCAGACACTGTAGTAGACACTGTACTAGACCCTGTAGTCATGCCCCCAGACACTGTAGTAGACCCTGTAGTCATGCCCCCAGACACTGTAGTAGACACTGTACTAGACCCTGTAGTCATGCCCCCAGACACTGTACTAGACCCTGTAGTCATGCCCCCAGACACTGTAGTAGACACTGTACTAGACCCTGTAGTCATGCCCCCAGACACTGTAGCTTGCTGTGGGCTGTTTTGATTTTTGAGGATACTGTAGCTTAGTGTAAACTGTTATTGGCTGTATCAGCAACAAATGTTACCTTATTGAGAGGTATGTTTTCATTCATTTTATTTTATTCAATTTAATAAAATTGATTTCTAAAGCATTCTTCACTTGCAGGTCACATAGTCCAAAAGAAGAGGGCAGCCTTACACACAGACAATGTAAACAAGCTGAAGCTTGTTTGTCTTAGCAATTGGCTCAAGGAATAGATGTCATGCATACAGTAGACCCTGTAGTAAACCCTGCACTAGACCCTGATTTTTGAGGATACTGTAGCTTAGTGTAAACTGTTATTGGCTGTATCGGCAACAAATGTTACCTTATTGAGAGGTATGTTTTCATTCATTTTATTTATTTATTCAATTTAATAGAATTGATTTCTAAAGCATTCTTCACTTGCAGGTCACATAGTCCAAAAGAAGAGGGCAGCCTTACACTCAGACAATGTAAACAAGCTGAGGAATAGATGTCATGCATACAGTAGACCCTGTAGTAGACCCTGCACTAGATCCTGCAGTAGACCCTGCAGTAGACCCTGATTTGAGGATACTGTAGCTTAGTGTAAACTGTTAGCTGTATCAGCAACAAATGTTACCTTATTGAGAGGTATGTTTTCATTTTATTTATTTTATTTATTTAATAAAATTGATTTCTAAAGCATTCTTCTTGGTGTATTTAATTGATCAGTCACCTGCCACAATAATGTAATGTCCTTGAATTTTAAATATTTATATGAATATGAAATATAAATATGCGATTAAAATGCGATTAATTAGATTAATTAATTACAAAACCTGTAATTAATTAGATTAAAAATTTTAATCGCCTGACAGCACTAATAATAAGCCATACTGCGTTCATTCATTACGCCCGCCGTAGGCTATATATATTATATTTCATTCATTCATTCATATACAGTAATGCACGTGTGTGTGTGTGTGTGCGCGCGCGCTGCGGCAGGTATACCACGAGCTGTATATGATGCCAATACATTAATCTAATTTAGTTTTGATGGCTCGCAAGGCTCGCAAAGCACTTCCACCATTCCATTTTCACACAGCTGCGTCACTAGTTGCCTTATAAGGAGCTCTGGAGGCGTTGTTTTGTATGCAAATGACCTGAACGGGAACGCGTATTTCGAGTTTAAGATAGAATGCCATTCTCCAAGCAGATATCAGATCATATCATTTGTGCGACTGTGGTAGATTCTGAAACATAGATCTCATGAATGTGTAGAAACACTTGGCCCTCAAACAATAGTTCATAGATTGTGTGTGTGTTTACAGAGACTGATTGACATTGTGGCCACACAGAGGTCGATTTACATATAAAGTAACAAAGGACCAAAAGGTCACGTAAACATGTTATCTCGCTGGAGTCTCCTGTGACACACACACACACACACAGACACACACAGACACACACTCACAGACACACACACACACACACACACACACACACATAGACACACACACACACATTCACACAATCAGAGCACACATACACACACACATACACACACAACTTAGTTTTTGATATGAAAATATAATTAGAAGTGTTTACATTGTGGTAATAATTTTGAAGTCATACTAAAACTGTATAAAATATTGATGTAAGCTAACAGAATGATTAGACTTGGTAGCAATTTATTGAAAGTCAGCCGACTTTGTGGTAAAGAAGATTAGTTTCACTTAAGGTGAAACTAGTCCTAAAAATAACAGAATGTGTACAAGTAATGTGTTTAAGTATGATATATCTGTGTTTATGTAATCAATATATCTTGAGGTTCATCAATCAAAGTATTAAAAATACAGGGAAACTATTCTCTGGGTTTAAACTAAGAAGAGGGTTGGCCTATTAAGCCAAACCCCTATTTTCAAATTCAAGCTTAGCAGGCCTGGGATTGGAGGAAAGAATTTGATGATGTCATTCTGATGACATCACAATAGACTGCAGGTCTTGGCTATAAGATCTGGATGTGGTGAGGGGGAGAGGACTCTGGAAAACCCAACCGACACGAGAACACCTCGAACCAACCATCTCATCCACAGTCAAGGCAGCAGGTCGGCAGAAGAACAAAGGAACTTTTTGGAGGGAAAACGGACTGCTTTGTTATCAGCAGAGAACAAAGACCATCAACAATTTATCAACTATCATTCTCTTTACTGTTATATTAGTCTGGTTGTGTTCAATTACGGCATAGTGTTTTTGATCACAACTATAGCATTCTTTATTGTAATTTGTATACAACTCTTAACTTTGATTAAACAGCTGTTGTTAACTACCTTTTCCTCCTAATTCCTTCTGCCTGCACCGCTGAGAAGATAGAAGTAATTCCCAGAGCTTTAAAGCTATTGAAACAACGCAGAGTACTAAGCACCCGGTTCTGAACAGAGCAGAACCGTAACAGCTTGGGAATCCACTTCACGACCTTTTCAGCCACTTAAGACATATTACCAGCACGTTCAAAACTCAGAGTGAACTTGTCATTGATTCTGTCTCAGTGGTTCCAAGATAAGTCTTCCAGAATAACTATTTGAAAACATTTCGGGAATGAGACCCATTGTCTATATTCATGTCTTGCCCAAAAAGGTCTCAAATGGCCCTAAGAGAAAGCCAGTTTTGTCGTAAGTCCGTTGGAGAATGAGATGTTCTTACTAATAGAACTCAGACAGTCAGTAAGTATACATGGAAAAAGTTCCAAATCAATTATAATCTCCACTGGCTCACCGCAGAGCTGTGTTCTTTCTTCTCTTCTTTTCGTTTTATACACAAATGACTGTATGTCTTAGCAAATATATAAATCACCATATTGTAAAATTAGCTGACGACAGTGTTATCCTATCTCTTCTCAATCAGTCAGATAAATCACATGGAGCCATAATATAAGACTTTGTAGACTGGTGTGACCATGCACACGGGTACAAGGGCCAAGGTGGTAACCCCAGACGGCAACAGTGAAGAATTTGACATCCTGGCTGGAGTGATGCAAGGGGACACCCTTGCCCCCTTCCTTTTCGTCATAGTCCTCGACTATGCGCTCAGGAAGGCCATCAATGGACGGGAGCAGGAACTTGGTCTCACAATAACCCCAAGGAGATCGAGACGACACCCCGCCATAGTCCTAACAGACCTTGACTACGCGGACGACATCAGCCTGCTCTCTGACCAGGTGGAGCAGGCACAGGAACTCCTGTGCAGAGTGGAGACGGAGTGCGCCAAGGTTGGCCTTAGGCTAAATGCCAAGAAAACCGAGGTCATAATGTATAACATCCTCCCGGATCATCCACCTCTAAGGACAACAGGAGGCTCTGCTCTAAAGGAAGTCAGTGATTTCAAGTACCTGGGCTCGTGGGTCAACTCGTCCGAGCAAGACCTTAAAGTGAGGAAGGCACTTGCGTGGAGGGCTCTGAACGGCATGACCAGTGTGTGGAAATCCAACCTCCCCCGTCAAATCAAGCTCAACTTCTTTCATGCAACAGTTGAGTCTGTCCTTTTGTATGGCAGTGAATGCTGGACCTTGAAGCCCACCCTGCAGAAGTCCTTGGATGGGTGCTACACCAGAATGATGCGTGTGGTGCTCAACATCAACAGGGATGAGCATGTCACTAATGCAAACTTGTATGGGGGGGTGCTAAAGGTGAGCGATAAAGTGGCAGTCAGGAGAATGAGGCTGGCAGGTCACTGCCAGAGACACCATGAGATGCCAACCAGCAAACTTGTACTGTGGGAACCAACACACGGGCATCGATCACGAGGACGTCCCACGTTAACCTATGTGGACGTACTCCGGAGAGATGTGGGAACAGAAAGCACCGGCGAGCTAGCCAGATGCATGGAGGATCGGGATGACTGGAAGCACCGATGGAGGGCCCGTCCGAGGACGACCTAGATAGATGATGGCTGTTTTCTGGATTTAAATGTATTCAAAACCAAATGAATGATTATTTCACCTAAACACATAGACGTCGCTCCAACAACCATCCACAGAGCTAAGGTGGAAATTGTCAAGAACTATAAATATTTAGGAACTGTGTTTGATGACAAACTGAAATTTTGCGACAATGCAGATGTTATAATAAAAAAGGCTCATCAGCGTCTGTACTGTCTTCATAAACTAAACTCCTTTGGAGTAGACCAGAGAATTCTGGCAACGTTTTATTCTTCCTTTATTGAAAGTATTCTAACCTTTTCATTTGTATGTTGGTTCACATCCCTCTGTCAAAGAGACAAGAACAGACTGCAAGGTGTTGTCAACCTTAGCTCTAAAATTATCGGCAAAACACAAAGATCCCTAGTACAATTTAACAGTGCTCAAGTGCTCAATAAAGCACATAAGATAATTAGTGACTCCACACATGTCCTTCATGTGTGTTTTGGCTTGTTGCCATCAGGAAAGCGCTTTAGCCTGCCTCTAAAACAAACAGAAGGAAGTTTGGTTTTGTTCCAGAGGCCTCTCGACTGGTGAATAGCCACAGTGCAAGGAATGGTCAGTTCACTAATATGCACCTTTTGACCCCTTGATTTTAACCTTTTTGACCAAAGTGCACTTTTTTTTGTACAGACCGAATTTATTTATTAGACTTGACAGATCAGCTATATACGGATCCTGTTCTAACAGTGTCATGTCTCTTGTGCTTTAATAGTGTCATGTATGTCTCTTGAATAATGCACACGGTAAGAATATACAAGTCAAAGCGCACATGGATCCGACCAAGATGTACAGTGTCCGACTGTCTGTGCATAATTTGAAGTGTTCTCCCTGTCGCCAACTGTGTGCGTATACAGTACATGTGGTGTCTATATGTGCACAGTGTGTAAGTGTGTGGCGTGTGTGATCACGGGACTGAACACGTACAGTATACTGCAGATAATTTAAGGGTTATTTTCATGACCGCAGATCGCTTTGGCGGGTGTGAGCGGTATCAGTCAACATTACGACGTGCACCACAGAGGTGATTAAAACCTTGCCGGGTGCTAATTAATGAGGTGGAGCCGGTACCTTGGCACTACCCCCCCACGTCACTCTGTCCTCAGTCCACTCAGGAATCGTCTTGGTTAATTACTGACTAACTGTCTGGACCGTAGCTGTGTAGCATTGAGAGAGACGGGGTGGGTGGAGAGATGGAGAGGCTAATAACTAGGGATAGATAGATAGATGGAAACAGAGTGAGATTTGGGGGGTGGGGGGGGCATTATTATTAGTTTTACTTAATTTCAAACTCGAGTTCTTACTGACCCCGCAAGTTGATAAGCATTGGGCCACAGACTCCCATTCCATAACATTTTGTCCCAGGGAACCCCAATCTGTGAAGACATGATTTGACCCACAGCATAGGGAGATGACTGACTGTGAGACCTGTGTTCAATATAGTTATTCTTATACATTCTCTAGCCATTCATTCTTATATATTCTCTAGCCTTTCATTCTCATACATTATCTAGTCTTTCATTCTCATACATTCTCTAGTCTTTCATTCTCATACATTATCTAGTATTTCATTCTCATACATTCTCGAGCCTTTCATTCTTATACATTCTCTAGTCATTAATTCTCATACATTATCTAGTCTTTCATTCTCATACATTGTCTAGCATTTCATTCTTAATGTATATA
Organism: Notolepis coatsorum; assembly: GCF_963971535.1. Lineage (NCBI taxonomy): Eukaryota > Metazoa > Chordata > Actinopteri > Aulopiformes > Paralepididae > Notolepis > Notolepis coatsorum. The sequence goes on from NC_140165.1 coordinate 278,338,407, forward strand.
TTATCTAGCCTTTCATTCTCATACATTCTCTAGCCTTTCATTCTTATACAT
>NC_140165.1:278340957-278346301 GCF_963971535.1 Notolepis coatsorum
CATCCTAGAGGCAAATCTTTCCTGTGACAAAATGGCATCCAATGTAATAAAAAAAGTCAACCAACGAACTAGATTCTTGTACCGGATCTCCTCTCTGGTAAACAAGAATACCCTGAAGACTCTGGCAGGAGCACTCATTCAAGGGTACTATGACTATGCATGCACCTCATGGTACCAAAGCACCTCAAAGGCGCTTAAAACAAAATTACAAACATCACAAAACAAACTGGTCAGACTACTACTTGACCTGAACCCCAGAACCCACCTCACCCCTGCCCACTTTGACAACCTAGGATGGCTTAGAGTAGACGACAGAGTACAGCAACTTGCAATGGGCCTGGTCTACAAGATACACTATATGACCAGGGTGCCCATGTACATGTCAAAATACTTCCCAAAGGTCAGTGAATACCACAACCACTACACCAGAGGAAGCTCAACAAATCATGTTAAACCCAGATTCGGCTCAAACAAGGGACTAAACACGTTTCGCAATTATGCCACAACAATGTGGAACGCCCTACACAAAGCTGTAAAGGAATGTGAATCCCTGCCCACATTCAAAACCGCTCTTAAAGAGCACCTACGGGAGGCTGCAATTCGAAACTGGCCACCGTAAATGCCCAAAACCCCCACCACCTCCTAATAGACAGACTCCTCCCCACCGCATGTATATATTCCCTCCCCGCCGTATGTATATTTCTCTCCCACCCACCACCCCCTCCTAATGTACAGTCCCCTCCCCATCATATGTATATACTCTGTCAGGATCTAGGGGTAACAGTACTGTATATTTGAATACCGTTTATGTCACAAATGTATCAGTACTAAATACCTATGTGTCCCTATGCCATAAATGTCATGTATGTTGTGTATGTCATAAATGTCTATATGAATTGAAAATGGGGGACCCTGATGGAAACAAGACAAACGTCTTTCTCAGGTCTGCATCCCCTTAACAATTGTATGTATTGAGCCGTACTGTATTGTACCCATTCTGCAATCTGTTAAATAAAGTTTTCATTCATTCATTCATTCATTCATTCATTCATTTATTCATTCATTCATTCATTCATTCATTCATTCATTCATTCATTCAGTCTATGCATCTTTTGAGGATGTGAGAGTGAGTTGAACCCATGGCCCCGCTACTCACCCCAGCCCTTCGTGACTGTGCTTCACAATACCATCCTGGCACCGCTACTCACCCCAGCCCTTCGTGACTGTGCTTCACGATACCATCCTGGCACCGCTACTCACCCCAGCCCTTCATGACTGTGCTTCACGATACCATCCTGGCACCGCTACTCACCCTAGCCCTTCTTGACTGCGCTTCACGATACCATCCGTTACATATATATAATAAAATATATAAATACTAATGAGTAATTGTGCGTTTCTTTTGAACCAGGGTGGTCGCAAGCGCTTCCATCACCACCGCGGTCCTCTCCTGGCTGTTAGCAAACCTCTTCAGGCTGTTAGTGACCCTCTCCTGGCGTGCCCATATAATAATAATAATAATAATAATAATAATAATAATAATAATAATAATAATAATAATAATAATAATAATAATAATAATAATAATAATAATAATAATAATAATAATAATAATAATAATAATAATAATAATAATAATAATAATAATAATAATAATAATAATAATAATAATAATAATAATAATAATAATAATAATAATAATAATAATAATTCATTACATTTATATAGCGCTTTTCTAGACATTCAAAGCGCTCCCCACAATGTAGGGTGGATACTATTGGGTAATATGACTCTGAAATATTACTGAAGTGATGTGTTTAGTTATTGAGATAAATTGTAAACTGTATCTAATAATAGTGACAACATCAAGTAAATCAAATTCATGTTTAAAGGCTTTATTCATCCGATAGCTGATTGTGGATTTTAGGAGAATACAACAGGGGACACACAAGCCACTGTGGATAAATGGGGCTATCATAGACAGGGTGAGCCGTTTTAAGTACCTGGGAGTCCACATCACAGAGGACCTGACAACTCACATAGACAACTCACATGGTCAACTCACATAGACACTGTGGTAAAAAAGGCGAAAAAGTGCCTGTACCACCTGAGAGTATCAGGGAAGATACTCCACTCCTTCTATTCCGGGTCTGTAGAGAGCATTCTGACTGGGAACATCACTGCCTGGTTTGGAAACAGCACGGCCCAGGATAAGAAGGCCCTACACAGAGTGGTGCGCTCAGCAGAATGGACTACAGGTATTGCACTACCACCCCTGCATGACGTATACAATATGAGGTGCAAATCCAGAGCCTGTAGAATAATGAAGGACCCTCACTATCCCAATAACAGCCTGTTCAAGCTGCTGCGGGCAGGCAAGAACCTCCGTATACACGCAACAAGAACAGATAGGCTAAGGCTCAGCTTCTTCCCTCAGGCCATCAGAACAATGAACACTGATCTCTCCACACACAAGCACACATGAACACACACATACACACACACAACACAACATTCTGCACTCGCACACACACAAACACACCACAGGTCACTTTAAACACACAAGAAAAGGACACTTTAAAGGAAGGAAAAGGACACTTTAAGAAAATAACTTGTTGTGATTGTTGTATAGGATAGTTAGTAACATCAAGTATAGCATAGGGAGATAGAAGAAAAACTGCCACATTGTATAGGTATGTACATACGATCCAGTGCCTTTAAGCGATTATTTACCATGTCTATTCTAGTTATCTTTTTTATTATTATTACTATTACTATTGTTTTTATTGCACAATCGAAGTGGGCATGGCCAACCGCATTTCACTGTATGCCCTGGTATGTATGTGATGAATAAAACTCTTGAATCTTGAATATCCGTGCAATTAATCGCTGTCGGAATTGGACAGCAGTCTGTTGTCCGGGCAAGATCAGCAGTGGAATGTTGGACGGGGGGCAACCCGACTGTCCACCAGCGGTGCCATGCGTGCCTGTGCCCGTGGCAACTCGGTCCAGGTGATGCTATACACAGCCAGGAGAGGTTCGCTAACAGCCAGGAGAGGACCGCGTTGGTGATGGAAGCGCTTGTTGGAATGTTTCTTCACTGGCTCTTACAATGTATACAATAAGCAATGTAAAAAAAATACAAATAAAACCAACAGTAAATAATATCATGGAGAACAAGATGGTATATGGAATATTAATAGTCTAGGGTTTAGTTTGGGTATTGTGTATTGTATTAGTTGGTGATTGGGTTCAGTTCTTATTTATTTATTTTCGGACTATTATGTCAAACGTGATTGTTAATGATACAAATATTGTTGTATTTATTATCATTATAATTATTTAATTTTGCGAATGTCTGTAGGATGGCAATCCCCAAAGACTTCTCCCACAGACAGCTATTGAAAACACGGGTGCACACTGGTCTGTCCGATTTACGTCCGATTTAAGACTGCCTTTTTTAGTTCATAAATCCTACAACGAATTTACAATACGAAGCCTTTCTAGAATGCCGAATAAGTACGTAAATCGAGTTGCGAAGGAATTCCTTGGTAACTTTCATGTATGTCTGTTTGATAATGAGGACCGTTGTCTGTGGGGTTATTGTAGCATTACTTTTTACATTACTAATTAAACAACGCAACTTTTAATAGGCCACATTTTTTATGATTACACTGATTGGAGAGAGTGAATATTAAATATACGAGGATGCAGACCAGAAAAATACTTTCGTCTTGTTTACATGAGGGTCCTCCATTTTCAATTCATCAGGAATGAATATCTCATATCTCCTATGTGGTTGATTCCACTTAAATAAGGTAAAGTAACCGTTTCTGCATTGGCTTTATTAGTTGAATATACTAAATATGAGTGATAGAAAATAAAAACACACTGTATGTGAAACAAAGTATTATCCATGCTATTTGGAATAAGGGTCTGGGAAGTCCTCTAGGGTTTCAGATTGTTTTCCAGTAAATTAACTCCTAAAAGTACATTTTGTGTTTGATTCCTTGACCCCCCCCCCCCAATTCTGCATGTCCAACCTGACCAAACAGCACTGAGAGAGAGAGAGAGAGATAGAGAGAGAGAGAGAGAGAGAGAGATAGAGAGAGAGAGAGAGAGAGAGAGAGAGAGAGAGAGAGAGAGAGAGAGAGAGAGAGAGAGAGAGAGAGAGAGAGAGAGAGAGAGAGAGAGAGAGAGAGAGAGAGAGAGAGAGAGAGAGAGAGAGAGAGAGAGAGAGAGAGAGAGAGAGAGAGAGAGAGAGAGAGAGATACGGTTTGTTGGGGTTGATTTCCTCTTATGTCGAGTTGTTAATACTTTTGGGACAAAGCTCTCCATCATCGAGTAAAATAAACAACTAATCTGTGTGTGTGTGTGTGTGTGTGTGTGTGTGTGTGTGTGTGCATGTGTGTGTGTGTGTGTGTGTGTGTGTTCAAGTTCAAGTTTCAAGTTTCTTTAATAGTTGTCATACAGAAGTACAGAATACTTTTATACAAAATGCTTCTTACTGTTGCGCTCCAGAGACTGTGCAAGACAAGATAAGTATGAAATAAAATAACATAGTAAAATTAGAAGTAAAAAAAATTAGGTCACAGTGTTCAGTTTAGAAATATGTACAATGTTCGATGCAGAATAGACGTAGTTACCATACAATATACAATACTGTGCAGTGTACTAATATACAATACTATATAGTGCAAGGCAGAAATGGAGAAATGGGACGAGGTGCAATTTAGGTACAATTCACAGTAGGTGTACGAGTTGTAGTGCAAATCCTTTATCAATAAATATAAAGTGTAAGTGTGTTTGTGTGATCTAAAGTGTGGAGAGTGGGTGCTGCAGTGTGTTGTTTGTTTGAGTGAGTGTGTGCGTGTGGGTGTGTGTGCTGTGTGCATTTGATGGTTGTTGCATAGTGATTATTGTTCGTTTAGCAGCCTGATGGCCTGGGGATAGAAGCTTCTTCTGAGTCTTTCTGTGCTCGCCTTAAGACTCCGGTATCGCTTGCCTGACCGCAGCAGTTCAAAGAGGCAGTTGTTCGGGTGGCTCGAGTCCTTAATAATTCTCTTAGCCTTCCCCTTGCACCGCTTGTTGTAAATGTTCTGGAGGGTGGGAAGCCCCCCTCCAATTGTGCGTTCGGCTGAACGTGTCACTCTTTGTAGTCTGCTACGGTCTTGTGCAGTGCTATTCCCAAACCAGGAGGTGATGTTGCCGGTCAGGATGCTCTCTATTGTACATGAGTAGAAGTTCCTAAGGATCTTCTGACTGACTTGGAACTTCCTTAGGCGCCTGAGGAAGTAGAGGCGTTGTCGTGCCTTCTTCACAACACTGTCAATGTGTGTGGTCC
>NC_140165.1:278351501-278437379 GCF_963971535.1 Notolepis coatsorum
GCCCTGTGGTTTCTCCTGTCCCCCAGGCATATGGCCCTGAGCCATTGTCTTGTATCTCATCCTGTATACATACGCTTGCAGTAGTTCTTAGTTCTATCTATTACTTAATTTCACAATTGTCTTACTTTGATTCTACTGTCACCATGTATGCATATATATGCTCAATACATAGTATTTATTGTCGTGGTGATGGCCGGGAGGATGCAATCCTCTCTACGCCTCCCCCATAATGGATCCGTCATCAGCATCAATCTTTCTAAATGTTCTTATGTACCCCAGTTGCTATTGCATGTACTTGTGTTTCATTACATGTATGTGTACATGCTTACCAATTGTTTCGCCTGTTATATAGCAACACTACTATCACATCACATCTAAGAAGAGAGATCCCCCTTGAACGGCCCTTCTAAGGTTTCTCCCCTCCACATTGCCTGTGGTGCTTTTGTCCTATTGCTAGGTTTTTTGTGAGTTTTGCCTTACCTTTACGTGGGGTATGTCTGGGAGTGTTGCATTAATTTAATTAATTTATTTTACATTTTACTTTTGATTTCCTGGTGTTTTTGTTTTGTTCTTGGTTTATTGTGATGTTTCTTCTTGACTTGTTTAACAAATTGGTTGCCAGCCAGATATGACGATTTATCGCTTGGATGCCACCACGTTAATCAATGGGAGGACGAGCACATTTGCGAATGCATAAACTATATCTTAAATTATGTGTCTAATACACCAGTCGCTTTTCAATAACTCGCTTGCAGTCAACATGTATGAAACGGATTGTTATTTTATCGGTGCATTTCCGTTTTATACCGTTTTGAATACGAGTATAGTTTCGGAGAGTTCTAGTAATTTCAGAGAAATTCCGCGAAAATAGCCATTTACTGGAATACACAAAACACATTGTCATTTTCCGGCTGATTTATGAATCGTTTTCAAATAAACGCTAGATTATCGAGAGTATTTGTGTTCTTATGCACGATACAAAAGCGGGCTGAAAAATCATTTATTCGTGCCACACTCAGCGCCTAACGCCACACACACACACACGTTGTGAAATCTGTGAAAAACAACTCTCATTAACCCAAAACTGGTAACATAGATTCCTTACCTCAGATCAGATGTTCTGCAAAAAGAAATATTGATCGCGTTTATTGATCCAACTTTATAGTCCCAAACGCATAATCCAAGCTGCTTCCAGCCTCGCCAGTGAATCTGGTAACACGATACTGCTTGCCAGAGATAGGAAAATCCCGGCTGGGGTATTTCTCTGATGCACTTGTTCACTCAATCCAATCCAATGATGTGCATTACCATCCGGGAGACGATAGGGGGCGGTATTTGCCCTTTTTGAGCTCAGAGCCATTCCCAATGATAATGTCAGGCTGGACGGATGAAAAATGAATGGATATCGCTAATAAAAGAAATAACGATTAAATAACGAGAAATTTTGTTAAAAACGCATGGCGGCCAACAATGAGATTTCTCGTTGTTGGCAACCAATGTGTTAAAGAAGACGTCTCCGGCCCATGGGGACATTGACGTGTGTTGTCGGGCCTTACAAATACATTTGATTTGATTTGATTTATGGAATGACCATTGTCATGTGTCCAATATCCGAAAAAAAATGAACTGAACTGAACTGTACAATTTAATTAAATGGAAGATTGCTCCACTTCTACAAGGTAAAATGGCATGTTCTTGGTATCTAGGAACATCTATGGACCTCATGGAATGTATTCCCAGTGTCCGAAATATTGTGTCTGTTACTGTGCTTGAGTAAATTGTACTGAAACAAAGGAGAATATAAATTATAATTTTCTTTGCATCTTTGACGGTGAATAATACCATGCTAACATTGAGGTTGGAGGAATTTCATTCAGCTCCTTCTTGAGATCAAATGTACAAATTAATAAAGGGGAGATGATTTACATAGTTTTTTGTAGATAGTTACAGTACTGAATTTTGCCATCCGGACACATGCAATCTGAACTATAATGCAAGTTGAATATATCAATCAAGAATCAAGAGGTTTATTTGTCACATACATACCAGGGCATACAATGAAATGTGGGTGGTCTTGCCCACATTGATTGTGCAAAATACAATAATAAAATAGAATGAAATAGGCATAGAACAAATTAAATAGATAAGACACAATATATGCATGGTAAAAAAAAAGACATGCTAGGTTCCTGAGAAATTGGTTCTTATATACACTACTATGCAATACACAATTAACTCTTAACACTAGCACAGCCATGGAGAAAATGCCACTAATTCCCGCCAGGAACGGGTCAGATGACCCGACAGCTTATGAGAAATATGAGAAAAATAAACAGTGTAAACTATATAATTACCTCTGAATATAAAAATATGAGGTTTACCACAATGAAATGTAGGTTTGAGTGACATAAAAAAATATATATATATTAATTTTTTGTAATATATACATATATATTATATATATATGTATATATTAAAAAAAATTATAAAAAGAATTTGGATGGGAGAGCCACATATTGACGGTCAAAGAGCCACATGCGGCTCGCAAGCCACGGGTTGGCCACCCCTGCGCTAGACGCTCGCAAAGTGCTGTGACTTTCGTCTGTTACAATGGCCAATATGTGGAATAACGTTCTAATTACATTTTCCTGAAGTCATTTTGAAATTTCAGAAACCGTGTCAGATAAAACGGGTACTTTTAGGAAAAGTCATTGAGTGACAGAGCTGGAGCTCGACCGAGTGACAAGGATATATTTATTGAAAATGCCTAGGGATACAAAAAAACATTTATCTACCGTACTTTTCGGACTATAAGCCGCGGCTTTTTCCCCCATGTATTTATTTAACTGTATTAAACAATATAAAACGAATTGGCCATAATTGACTGAGCAAACTAATGCTTACTGCTGTAACCTACTAATAACACTTAAGTAAATCTGAAGATTATTATATAGCAGATGCCTTGGAGGATAAGTCGTGGACAACTGTAGCGTGTGCTTGTTTATACATAACCCCTTTCATGACTGTGATGCTTGAATACAGGGGCAGGGCTTTCATCACAGTCATGAAAGGGGAGCCTATAGTTTATACAGAGCTGGTGGTATGACTTGCTGGCTGAAATACGGAATGAATGAATGAAAACTTTATTTAACAGATTGCAGAATGTGTACAATACAGTACGGCTCAATACACACAATTGTTAAGGGGATGCAGACCAGAGAAAGACGTTTGTCTTGTTTACATCAGGGTCCCACTAATGACGAGAGGGAACTAGGTAGCGGGCTATATTACTTTTAACATGTGCTTAAACCCAGTGTTCTCGACAACGGAGTATGGTCGCAGATCTGCTGCTATAAAAACACATATGGCGTTTGTTATTGCTTTGGCCCGGTGTGAATTAATAGCGAGATGCTGCTTGAATGCAACGGATTGCAACGGGGAGCTGGGTTTGCACTAGGATATGTTTCTTCCGTGTACCAGACAGTGATATTCACATTCGGGTGATGCCGTTTCAAATGCGTGATAAAGTTCGCAATAAAGTTGAACAATAACTGGCTTGTCAGTTAGTATTGACTCGCCATACTAAGGCTAATATGCTATGCTGAATTACAGCTCTCGTTCAGTGTAGCTGCACGCTGCGTGGAATGAACAAACAACATCCGGTTAGTTGTGCACGTTATATTAGGGCCGGGGGGATTTAAGTTCTGCAAAAAAAGGTTCCATACCGTTGCAATCGCTCGGTGCACAGCCCGTACTGTACCGGAGGACCACATTGAGGCGGTACAGTACGTATCCGCATACCGTTACACCCCTAGTGTTAATGTATCTAAACTATACAGTACCTCCTTCTTTTAAAGTGTTTCTAAAGATTCTATTTTTTAAAGTGAAGTGATTTTTTTAGCGGTTGCCGCATCCGGATGTTTGTTTTAGTGTTGATTCAAATAGTCCTGTAGGTCGGCCAGAGCTCTGGCGGTGTCGGCTTGCGGTGGAATGTAAACTGCAGTTGTTATGATGGCTGTGGATTCCCGGGGAGATAGAACGGGCGACAAATGATGGACAAATGTTCAAGGTCCTGCGAGCAGGAGCGGGAAAGAATCTTCACCTCCTTGGGACTGCACCAGCCGTTGTTAGTGAGGAAGCAAACCCCTCCACCAACGGACTTTCCTGACTCTTCAGTTCGGTCAGCTCGGAAGACAGAGAAGGAATCCGATGGGATGATGTTTTGATCCGGTGTTGCTGGCTTCAACCATGTCTCCGTGAAACATAGTATGTTGCAGTCCCTCGCATCTCGTTGGAATCGAATCCTTGCACGGAGATAGAATATCAGGCCTATAAATTACCTTATTATGGCCAAGTCATACATCTATGGATAGGGCCAAATCTCCTCTTTCCAATGACAATTAAATCTGGATTTAGTCATTTCAAAAGTCAGTCAAAAGAGGATCGGTAATGCAGCCTTTATCAACTATGCCCCAAAATTGTGGAACAAACTACCCCAAAACATCAGGGAAGCCAACTCGCTAGACATCTTCAAAAGACAGCTTAAAACCTATCTCTTTGCTCAGGCATTTCAATGATTTACCTGCACTATTCTTACCCTGCCTACTTTTCTATGCTAATTTTATCTTATTTTACACTGCCTATCAAATTCATGTGTCGGTTATCACACGTTTTACTTCTTACTGATGACTATTTTTAAACTGAATCATTTTAAACAATTTTTCACACTTTTTACTGTAACCTTGCTATTTACATTTTTTACATGTCCGTTCTATTTTATAATTTTTAAACTTAATCATTTTAAACTACTTTATTATTTGTATTACTGAATAGAGAGCCTATTAGGATGCTAGATCCTAATGTGAAACACTGTGATTTACCATACCCTGCTATGCTCACCCATGCCTGTATTTTTACTGTTGTGAAGCACTTTGAACTGCAACCTCTGTATGAAAAGTGCTATACAAATAAAGTTATTATTATTATTATTATTATTTCCTCGCGTTTTTCCGATGCAATGCACAGAGAATTATCCTTATTCAGAGAAACTCTTATTTCCTCTGAATAATGTGAAATTTAAATCATCGGTAAACAAACTGAAAAGCTGAAAATATACACTTTGACTGCTGTTTTGATAGGGTTATGGTCTTTACTTTTGGCTACAAAAAGAAAAGAAACACAACATTAATTAATATGGTCTGTATTGATCGATTTATGACGAGGACAGCAGGGTCCCCCCAAAAAAGAAGCAGCTGGCGACTCCACATGTATCAGAGGTTAGTCCGCATCGTCCCCAGCAACAACCGGGAGGGACAGAATACAGTACAAAAAAAAAGAAAAAAAGACAGATAGCAACTTGTTTCATAAGTACTTTTAATAGGGAGAGATTTTACATAGAAAAAAAGTGCATCTCGGTGTGTGTGTGTACTGTATGTGTGTACATTTGCATGCATACAAGCAAGCAAGCAAGCAAGCATGGATAAGGATAAAGGATAATCTCTTAACAACACATGAAGATTGATAACCCTAATGCATATTCCTCCTCTGGCGCAGCGGAGGAGACCACTACCGTGTTCTACATAACTCCCAATCAGCATTTAAATGTCAAGTGTTGGGCCTTCCGGATCAAACAGCAGCGCTTGGCATTAAAATGGCCTCCAGGCAACACTGGACGGAATGCTAAGAACATATACTAACCGCAATGGCTGGTTTGAGTGCACTGTCTCTTGGAGTGGATGACAAATTGAATTGAATGCCGGGAGGGGGGGACAGAGACAAAGCCGTGCTGTATAATAATCAGCCAATATGACATTTGGTTATGAAAAATGGCTTTAATCTAAAACTGGAGTTGCGCATAATGGAGCACAGTCGTGTGGAGCACGAAGGGGCGAGGAAGGGACGATGGCTCAAATCAAAGCTATTGAGCAAAGATGATCCTGGTTAAGGAATCATTAGGCTGCTTCATATGCCCATAATTCTATATTGCTTGATTAATAGAGGCTTTCCATAGGATGTTTGGAATGTACTTTTGTCCTGCATGTTGGAAGAAACAGGACAATTTGCCCACCGGCACTTTGGCGACCACTAGTGGCTCGATTATGCATATTTTGTAATACAATATATATATCGAATTTAAGGCTTATTTGTTGCCTGTCGATAGCCCTTTCACGTGACAAAATCCATTCAGCGGTTATTGAGTTACATGCCGATATTTGAGGCTTGTGCAAAGTACACGGTATTGCGCAAAATACCACTCCCGACTCTTGGGGCTCTAGTTCCGTCAATCATATGGCGATCTCGAAAATTATTGTGGAGGGTTGTAGCCAATGAGTTTCCAATGATACCCCACGTGGGGATGTATGAATCAGGGATCTAGGTGAAAAACTAACAAGTGAAAACAGGAAGAGAAAAACAGCCAAATTAATTGAAGTCTATGAGAAAACTTTACCAAAATCACTCCTAATCACTCATTTCTGAATGGATCTTTATGAATGACATGTACTACATAAGGCTTCAGGCTATGGATCTCGGGAGTTTTTGAAGCCATACCACCTTCTGGGGAAATACTACCTCTGGACTACTAACTACTACAGAAAAACTTGAGTAACACGTTTTTCTACAACTCAAGTTCAGACCTACTCTATTTATTTACTCTATTTCATTAGCACTAAAAGTGACATTTCTTTTCTATTGTATCATACACTTCAGAATGTTATCTTTCAAAAGAGACCAGGCTCATGCATGTGCTATTAGTAAAGTATAGTATTTTGGTTTGCAAATAAAGTATGCAGTCCTCAAAAACGAAAACTAAAATGGACACTTTTGGGGGCGCAGGTTAAGAGTTAATATGAGAAATATATCAACAAAAACGTAATAATTTGGTGTCATTACGGTATCTTGTAAACAAGTCACAGTGGAACAGTAATATCGTGATTTTCCAGTGTTTACCTATACTCTGCCACTGCACAGAAATTTGCCATGGTTACCAATGGTTACAGGCAGCCCTTAGCTCTACAACAAGGTCTCTATTGTGAACACAGGCACTCATAATCGAAATTGTAACATGTGTATGTATTACAAATAACTACATATTACCTATTCAAAATAATTTATAAAAATGATCTATAAATCACTTAAAGTTCCAATAACTATTTTCTGACAGCATTTTTTACCTCAAAACTTCTTATGACGCCCTACAAGGCCGTAGGCCCTAGAAGGCCCTACAGAGGTGCGCTCACCTTGAGCGTACTACGGGTATTGCACTACCACCCCTGCAGGTCTTATATAACAAGAGGTGCAAATCCAGAGCCTGCAGAATAATGAAAGACCCTCACCACCCCAACAACAGCCTGTTCAAGCTGATGCGGTCAGGCAAATTTACATTTACATTTACATTTAGTCATTTAGCTGACGCTTTTATCCAAAGCGACTTACAAGTTCTGTACGACAAGACAGCAAGAAGGGTACAACTCTATCAGCTGAGTAACAATGTTCATCAAGTGTTGCGTGTTACAGTGTAGGTTAGTTTATTAGGACAAGTGCATGACAGTAAGGTTAGTCAGGGTTAGATTTTTTATTTTTTTTGCCTGTGAACACCAGCAACTAGGACAGAGAGACTTCGGCTCAGCTTCTTCCCCCAGGCCATCAGAGTCTTGAACACTGAACTCTCCACACACAAGCACACATGAGCACACACACAACACACAAACACACTGTATACGCTCACACACTTGCAGTCACTTTAGCATGAACACACACACACACACACATGCTGCACACGCTCACACTCATGGTCACTTTACACAATGAAAGGTCACTTTAAAAACAAGAACGGGAGTGCTTCTTGTATAGTAAACAGATGGATAGCAAGCTAGCATAAGGACACATATTATAACTGTAGATTGTATAGTAAAGCATTGTATAGTAGTGTAGAAATCGTCGGAAAGGAGAAACGCACAATTTCTATCTTGCGACAACACAAAGCCGTGTGTAATTTATTATATTTTTAGCACAAGTGACAGCTGTCAGATCTATGCCGTGCTAGCCTCCGACAGTTTGTAGTAACCAAACCTTTTATCAATGACATCCCACCAGCACGTCTTCTCTAAGCCCAACCCCAAAACCAACCTCCTTAAAGTGACAGTGCCCTGTCAATACATCAAAACAATACAATGGTGAATTATGTCCATAGCACCCACTACATACGTCCCGCCAGAATTCATCATAACAAAAGAAGTCAATGAACAGGAGGGCAGATAACTCTGCCATAACGGCTCCGCCTGACCCCTGTAGCGGCCGGCGCCTCTGTAGGGAAAACCTTAAGGGCCCTACGGCCACTCGGGCACTGGATAGGTGGCGAGGGGGTCTCGTGGGCCTTACTCGGAAGACGGGGCAAGGTAGGGGGTCGTCCCCGCCGTGGGGGCTGGGCCAGTCCAACAGGTTTGCCCAAGTCCACATGAGCCGGTTTAAGGTGGTCTATGGAAATGTGTTCCAGCTTCCCGCCCATGTCCACGACAAAGTACTTGTCTCCAGCCTCCTGGACACGGAACGGACCGTTGTATGGAGGTTGCAAGGGGTCCCGATGGGCATCGTGACGGATGAAAACATATTCCGCTGACTGCAGACTTGTAGGGACGTGCGACCGGGGGAGGCCGTGCTGTGAGGTGGTGACCGGTGTGAATACCTTATCCTTCTCCAGAAGTGCTGTCCGCTGCTGGGCTGCAGACCAGGGGGCAGTAATGTTAGGGATGAAATCCCCTGGCACCCGCAGAGGCTGACCGTAAACCAGCTCGGCCGAGGAGGTCTGAAGGTCTTCCTTAGGGGCCATCCTGAGACCAAGCATGACCCACAGGAGCCGGTCAACCCAGCCGCTGTCAGTAAGGCTGGCTCGAAGTGCTGCTTTCATTGAGCGGTGAAAGCGCTCGCATAACCCATTGGCCTGCGGGTGGTATGACGTAGTCTGGTGCAGCTTCACGCCCAGGCTCTTGGCGACGTGTTCCAGAGCTCGGACGTGAACTGTGGGCCCCGGTCTGAAGAGAGGTCGGCTGGAGTGCCAAACCGGGCGACCCAGGTTCCAATAAAGGCCCTGGCCACCTCGGCGGACGTCGTGGCTGACAGTGGAACTGCCTCTGGCCAACGGGTAGTCCTGTCTACCATACTAAAGAGGTAACTGAAGCCATGTGAGGGGGGCAGGGGGCCCACTAGGTCAACGTTCACGTGGTCGAACCTCCTTTCAGGTACAGGGAAGTGCTGCAGGGGGGCCTTGGTGTGACGGTACACTTTAGCGTGCTGGCACTCCAAACAGGAGTCAGCCCAGTCTCTCACATCTTTCCTAAGCCCAGGCCAGACAAACGTGGCGGATACTAGTCTGGTAGCCTGGTCCGCCGTCATACCGGTGTAATCCAGCCCCAAGTGGATGGCGCCCGCTACAGCCCAGGAGAGGCAGTCTGCGACAAGGTTTGCTTTACCTGCCACATGTTGAATATCAGTAGTGAACTCTGAGACATATGAGAGCTGTCACTGTTGACGGGCGGACCATGGCTCAGACACCTTGGCCATGGCAAACGTCAGCGGCTTGTGATCCACGAAGGCCGTGAACTGGCGGGCCTCCAGCAGGAAACGAAAATGGCGGATGGCAAGGTAGAGGCAGAGGAGCTCCCGATCGAAGGTGCTATACCTCTGCTCGCTGGGGCTTAACTGGCGGCTGAAAAAAGCGAGCGGCTGCCAAGCCCCGCCTACCCACTGCTCAAACACTGCGCCCACGGCAAAATCTGAGGCGTCGGTGGTGATGGAGATCGGGGCCTTAAAGGAAGGATGTGCCAGCATGGTGGCGTTGGCTAGGGCAGCCTTGGCATCCAGAAAAGCTTTGTTTCTCTCTGCAGACCAGTCGACAGCATGTTTTGGTGCTTTACCCCTAAGGGCCTCATACAAAGGCTGCATAATCCGAGACGCCTGGGGAATAAAGCAGTGATAAAAGTTGATCATTCCGAGAAACTCCTGCAGTGACCTAACCGTGGGCAGCCGGGGAAAATTCATCACAGCTTCCACCTTCATTGGAAGAGGGACCGCTCCCTCTTTAGTGACTCGGTGCCCCAGGAAGTCAATGGTCGACCGCCCAAACTGGCATTTGGCCGGGTTGATTATCAGTCCATGCTCATTTAGCCGCTCAAAAAGCATCCGGAGGTGGGACATGTGCTCAGCCTTAGAGGCGCTGGCTATGAGGATATCATCCAAGTATACAAAAATAAAATCCAAGTCTCGTAGCACAGAGTCCATAAGGCGCTGGAACGTCTGTGCAGCGTTTTTGAGGCCGAATGGCATGCGCAGAAACTCAAATAGTCCAAATGGAGTTATGACTGCTGTTTTGGGGACGTCCAGCGGTTGGATGGGCACCTGATGATACCCACGCACAAGGTCCACCTTGGAAAACATTAATTTCCCTGAAAGGCGGGCAGAAAAGTCCTGAATGTGCGGGACTGGGTACCGGTCCAGCGTCGTAGCATCGTTGAGCCGGCGGTAATCCCCACACGGGCGCCACCCCCCTCCCGGTTTGGGGACAATGTGGAGGGGGGAGGCCCATGGGCTGTCGGAGCGACGGACAATGCCGAGGCGTTCCATGTTCTCGAACTCTGCCTTGGCAATGCTGAGCTTGACCGGGTCGAGGCGCCGTGCCCGGGCATAGACCGGAGGGCCGGTCGTGGTGATATGATGCTCCATTCCATGCTTGGCTGTAGATGATGAGAACGTGGGCCGCGTGAGGCCCGGGAACTCGGCGAGAAGGTGTTGAAACTAATCTGCGGCGGAGAGCATGCTAGAGAATCTGATGGAGTCTGCACCCCCAAGCGCACCAGCATAAGAGCAGAACGTAATGGCATAAATTAAGCTGCAATTTTTAACATCCACTAACAGTCCATAATCACACAAAAAATCTGCGCCTAGAAGAGGGACGGCTACATTAGCTGTGATAAAGTCCCAGCCAAACCGTTGGCCACTAAAACACATTTCGACATACCTGGTGCCGTATGTGCGGATGGGGGTGCCGTTGGCGGCCTCCATGGGGGGTCCGTGTCCACCGGATAGGATGTCCACTCTAGAAGCCGGCAAGACGCTCCTCTGCGCGCCCGTGTCGCACATGAAACGCCGCCCGGAGATGGTATCCTGGACAAACAGTAGCCTGCCAGCCCGACCGACGCTCATGGCCACTAACGAGCGCCGGCCCGGGCATTTCCCTGCCCACTGAAGCTGCACGGCGGGCGGCACTGCTTGGCTTTAGGTCCAAACCGTGCATGATAAAAACACAGTCCCGCGTCACGCTGCTGGCGAGGGGCTGTCGCTGCGGCGGTGATATTCCAGTCTCCCGGCGGTGAAACAAAGGCTTGGGTTGGGAAAACTGCCGCTGCACAGTGCTGTTGACCAGCCTCCTCGGCCAGAGCGTGGCAATCGTCTATAGTGGTGTTGGCCAGAGCGGCCCGAACCGGAGAAGGCAGCTGACGCAGGAAAAGTTGCATGAAAAGGAAATCAGGCTTGTGCTCTCCCAATAAATCCAGCATCCTATCCATGAGCTCTGATGGCTTGCTATCACCGAGCCCTTGCAAAGAAAACAACCGGCTGGCCCGCTCGGTATCGGAAAGTTCGAATGTCTTTAATAGATGAGACTTGATCGTGTGATATTTATCCCGAATCGGAGGGTTCTTGAGAAGGCTCACCACTCTGCTGGCTGTCGAACTTCCCAGGGCTGACACCACATAATAATATCTTATCCGAGGTAATCTCACGCAGCTCGAACTGTGCCTCCGTGTGTGCAAACCATGCAAACCCGTTTTCCTTCTCAATGACTTAATACTAATATTATTTTGTCAGAGCAGTATTATATTTGTAGGTTTAGTATGTACCTACATTCAGTGGTGCAGTGCTCATGGGATGCGGTAGCACGCCGTTCCACCTCCTTTCTGAGCAGAAGCATGTGCACGCACATGCACGCACGTGCACACAAAAATGCATTCCACAACTTTCACTCGACTCGTCGTGCCATGCGCCAAGTACCTGGCTACTTGTCTTTGCATAACAATAGCATACAATAGCATAACAAAGAACGAGAAGAGCAAAACTAAAATACAAGCCCTGTACCAATTGGTGGGGGTTTGCTTGAGCTGTGGAACCTCTCACTATGTTTTATGATGAATTGAAATGGGGGACCCTGATGTAAACAAGATGAAAGTATTTCTCTGGTCTGCATCCCCTTAACAATTGTGTTTATTGAGCTGTACTGTATTGTACCCATTTTGCAATCTGTTAATAACATTTTCAATCAATCAATTCAATCAATGACAAATGGTCCCTACTGGAAGGATGAGATGAAGTTGTGCTTGTGTCCTCCTCTGGACGATAAGGGCTAACATGTTCAACAAAGGCAAATATTGATTAAATAGATTAAATAGCTTTGATAAAGCAGGTCTTGCTGTACCCATTGGTGGGGGCTTGCTGGACTGTTTTGAAACCACTCTGTTGTGAAACAAATTACAAGTTACATTGTTAATTTAGTTTGTATTTACTTTTCTAGCTTAAGTTAATTCAATTAAAGAAATTGTAACTACAATGTAACTACATCCTGAAGGCTACATCCTGCTACCTTTTTCAGCTTCTCTATTTCAAGGCAATATTTACAAAAACTAAACTAAAACTAGTAATTTCCTATACAAACATGTTTCCTACTATTTATACACATAATAATCATAATGCTGGTCGGAGCTGTTCTGTGCGCAGGCGAGAAAATCACCACTGCACCACCTAGCCCTATTTTCAGAAAATACGCCTAAAAGTACATGCCCAAGTAAATGGAAGATTGCTCCACTTCTACAAGGTCAATTTGCATGTTCTTGTTATCTAGGAACATCTATGGACCTCAGGGAATGTATTCACAGTGTTGTGTCTGTTACTATGCTTGAGTAAATCGTAATGAAACAAAGGAGAATAATTTTTTTCTTTTTTGACAGTGAATAACACCATGCTAAAAGTGCGGGTGATCAGATTTCGCTCACTGAGCTCATTCAGCACCTTCTTAAGGTCAATTGTACAAAGAATCTAAGCAAATTAATAAAGGGAAGAAGATTCCGGCACCTGTCCCAAAATGACATTACATCATACATCAATCTCTCCAGACTGTATGACATTAAGTAGCGTTTTCTTTTCAAATGTATGCAAGAGTGAAGACCATAACCATGTAACAACAGCAGTCATAGTGTATATTTTCAGCAACATGTTTGTTTACCAATAGGTTAAAGTGTTATTAGTGAGATTTTAGTTTATGGAATGTGCTACTTTTTCTCCTCCTTTTCTGTATTTTTTCTCCCATCCCAATTTTAGTTGTTATGCCAATTCCCTTCCCTCCCTTCCTGGTCATTGTGCGCATTTGCCCCCCACTTGCCGGTCTAGGGAGGGTTGAAGACTACCACATGTCTCCTCCGATACTTGCGGAGTCAGCCAGCCGCTTCTTTTCACCTGGCAGCGAGGACTCTCACTGGGGGAGTGTAACGTGTGGAAGGATCACACTACCTCCCCCGAATCCCTCCCTCGCTGTGCAGGTGCCCCGACCGACCTGTAGGAGTCGCTGTTTACAACGACCAGGATATACCCCACCGGCTTCCCACCCGCTGACACTGCCAATTGCGTCAGTATGGATGACCGACCAAGCCGGAGGTACCGCTGACAGCTGGATTTGATACCAGTGTCTCTGCGGTGGTAGGCAGACGCCCAGTTTATGGAATGTGTTTATAATTGAGCGAATATCCGCCATTTTGAATTTGGGCAGGAGAGGGCATCCAGACCTCTCAATGAGCGTTGAAATTTCGAAAGAACTACAGTACCCGGCCGATTCTAGCTTCCCTCAAGCAAATTACTTGTGTATGAATTATTTTTATTTCTCTTATTTCTCGGGATTCTCTACCACAAAACTGAACGTTATTGGCATAGATTGGAGCGCAGTTAGTGTGTCTACCTTCTGTGAACATTTAGCAACAATCCGTGTTGCAAACGGATTCAAAATGGCGAAGCCATATCCATTATAAGAATGGAACTGTACATACAGTAGATTTCATTCACGGTTCTTCAGTGCACGCCTGGAGATACTAAATCCAAATTGAATTCTGCCATTTGAAAGAGGAGATTGGACCCGATCCATAGATGTGCGAGTTGGCTATAATAAGGTAATTCATAGGCCTGGTATTCTATATTCTATAATAATATTTCAAATTGCATGTGTCCGGATGGCAGAATTCAGTACTGTATCTACAAAACATTATGTTTAATCATCTTCCCTTTATTCATTCGAGTTTTTGTACACATTATCGCAAGAAGGTGCTGAACGAGATCAGTGTCAGTTGTTCATGTGTGGTCATTTTTAGCATTCACTGTCAAAGATGCAAAGAAAATCATAATTTATATTCTCCTTTGTTTCATCACAATTTACTCAAGCCTAGTAACAGACACAATATTTCTGACACTGGGAATACATTCCAGGAGATCCATAGATGTCCCTAGATACCAAGAACATGCAAATGGGCCTTGTAGAAGTGGAGCAATCTTCCATTTACTTAGGTATGTATTTTTAGGCGGATTTTCAGAAAATAGGGCTAGGGCTTAACAGGTTAAACAGAAGGATTTGTAGATAGAGTACTGCATTCTGCAATCCGGACACATGCAATTTGAATTATAATGCATTTGAATATATAATATATAATATCAGGCCTATATATTACCTTATTATGGCCAACTCATACATCTATGGATAGGGCCATAATCTCCTCTTTCCAATGGCAGTGTTAAATCTGGATTTAGTCATTTCCTCGCGTGACTACTCACTTTTTTCCGATGCAATGCACAGAGAATTCACATTATTCAGATAAACTCTTATTTTCAAAAAAAATTTAAACATTGGTAAACAAAATATACACTTTGACTGCTGTTTCGATAGGGTTAGGGTCTTTACTCTTGGCTATACATTTGAAAAAGAAACAACGTTAATTAATACGGTCTGTATTGACGAATTTATGATGAGAACAGCATCCAATTGGGGGACCCCAGAGCTTAACAGGTTAACAACCAGGAAATGCCCAAGATAAAGTTGTATTTATTGTAGTTGAAATCTAGTAATCCATGCACAAACAATTTTTTTGTTACAAGATTGTGTACATTTTGGGAGAAATGAAAGGTTTGTTTAGAGTGACTCCATGCTGCCTTTTAGTGGTCAGATAATACGTATTGCAGCTTTAATGGTTTAGGGCCAAAATACATCTCTGACTTGCTTCCACACTATGAACCCTCCTTGATGACTTCTTAGGTCATCAGGGAGAAGCCTGCTAACTGTTCCTATGATTAAAACAACAAATGGTGAAGCAGTGTTCAGTTATTTTGCTTCACATACTTTAATGCCTTTCATTTTAATTATAATCACTGCTAATAACAGCACTCTGACTATGAAGCATGTTGACTTTTATTATTTTTAATAATTTGTTATGCTCTTTTCTTTTCATCTATTTCATGTAAAGCACTTTGAATTGGCTCTGTGTATGGAATGTGCTATAACTCTATTTCAAATCCAATGTGCTGGAGTACAATGATTCACTGTCTTCAAACTTACATTTAACAAAGTCTTGATGATGATAACATACATGATAATGATGTAGGATCTATAACCACCTATACTGTACCTTACATTAGCAGTAAGCACATTATAGGTACTTTATATGCATTATTACACTACATTGGTAATATGCGAATATGCTGTATTTCAGTCAGCACTGTAACCTTATGAGCATAACAAACCTCATAGCCCCTCGCCACAACCGCTACACAGTACCACACAAAAAAACAATCCCAAAGGATCCTCTAACAGTGCTACCAAAAAAAATTACTGTGAGTATGTAGCGATCTTTACAGTCATCTCCACAACCCGACGAACAAACAGCGCATAACCCGCTCCCACAGATATGACCTTCTAGGGGATAAGAAAAGGTCTCTGCACCTCGCCACATCCATCACCTTGTAATAAACCGGAAAAGTCACCCGTCCTCCCCATAACCAATTCTCCTGTCAGTGTTGTTGTTTTTTTACAGTCCCTGTCGTAACCCCGCGGTCCAGATTACATAACCCGTGTCCTCTGGCCCTGGCCCGGCTCGGCCCGTCTGCTCCCGGCCTCCGTGTTCATCAGTATTCCAGGTGAGTTCTGCTGCCCATGAATATTTGAGCTGCCTCACAGACTGGTCCGCCGAGCGTAGCGTAAAGATACAGCCTCTAGTTCAAAGGCCTCTTAGCATCAAATGGAATGCAGCTCTGAAGCCATTTTAGCAAGAGAGGGAGAGGGGAGTGACAAGAGCAGGTAGCTGAGGTAGAAGGCTAGAGAAAGAGAAAGAGAGAGGGAGAGGGGAGGAAGAGAAGTGAGGGGGGAGTGACAAGAGCAAGTAGCTGAGGTAGAAGGCTAGAGAAAGAAAGAGAGAGGGAGAGGGGAGGAAGAGAGGTGAGGGGGGACTGACAAGAGCAGGTAGCTGAGGTAGAATGCTAGAGAAAGAGAAAGAGAGAGGGAGAGGGGAGGAAGAAAGGTGTGGGGGGAGTGACAAGAGAACGTTGCTGAGGTAGAAGGCTAGAGAAAGAGAGGGAGGGAGGCTGGCTGAACCTTGGACACGCTGATATTGGAATTGAGTGAAGGGGCTGGTAATAGTTTTTTAGTGTTTGCGTTTTTCTTGTGTCTGTGATGATATGAAGAGCCTTGCTCGTGTAACTGTACTATGGATACACCTAAATTCAGCAACAAAAAACACAAATTCAAGCCATACTGTATGTTTCATCCAAAATAAATGTATATAATGTTGAATTTGTGTTTTTTGTTGCTGAATTTAGGTGTATCCATAGTACAGTTACACGAGCAAGGCTACACTGTCTCTTCATATCATCACACACACAAGAAAAACAAAAAAAAAATATATATATACACACATACACACACGTCTCTTCATTTCCTGTAGCTCACCTAGATACATACAGTGGGCATCTAGCACACACCTCTGTACATAGGTGAGACGGATGTGGATAGGGTTAAAACTAGGGATGCTCGATATTGGCTTTTTTACCAATACCGATATAACGATATTGTCCAACTCTTAATTTCCGATACCGATATCAACCGATATCAACCGATACCGATATATGCAGGGTTCCCCCCCCCCCAAAAAACGGAATAATTTCAGGTAATTAACATTACATATCTCTTGTTGTGGAATTAACACAACATTATGCATACTTTTGTCAATAAATTAAATCAGAATTTGTTCTTACTTGCTTGCCTGGGTAAATAAAGGTTATAGAAATGTAAAAAGAAAATATATATATATATATATATATATATATATATATTTTTTATAATTTTTTTTAAAACTGATACTGTAGTGACCGTACATAATTCACACAGAACTGTTGTTGGGAATGGTAGTTCCCCCCGGACGATATAGTGTGTGGCACTTCCTGCTACAAGCATTCATTCTATCTATCGATTCGACTACGTTGACATTGTTGTTATGTTGCTGATGAATAAAGGAATTAGGTTCAACTTCGATACACCGCCTCCGACTCCTTTATCTCAGCGCTACACTGGTGACCCCAACATTAGTCTCGAAGAAGTTTCCGAGACAGTTAATACGACGAACATGGCAAACAACGCCGTTTTTCTCAGACTGCCGGAGTTTTGGGAGCAGTCGGCAGCTGCGTGGTTCGCCCAAACTGAGGTGCAATTCGCCCTACGGGGAATCGTGGATGACGCCGGAAAATACTTCCACGTCGTCTCGAGCCTGAACAACACTACGGCGGCGAGGACGGTAGGCTTCATTACGGCTCCACCGGCCCAGAATAAATATGAGGCGTTTAAGACGCACCTACTCAGGATATTTGAGTTATCACAGTCTGAGCGGGCCCGACGCTTGCTGGCTATACGGGGCTTGGGAGACAGCAAGCCGTCAGAGCACATGGAGATGATGCTGAACCTACTGGGCGCCGAACAGCCTAATTTTTTATTTAAAGAGCTGTTCCTCAGACACATGCCACCACAGGTACAGACGGCACTCGCCAATACAACAATTGTGGATCCCCGTGCTCTAGCAGAAGAGGCGGACCGTTTCTACCTGGCCACGCTAGCACCCCAGAGGTGCTAGCCCCGGCACGGGCGCACATGCCCAGAGGGGGAGGGGCGAAGATGGAGAGAGGCGCCGCGGCCGACGGCAATAATGACACAGGCCTGTGTTCTTTCCATGCGCGCTTCGGCGCGAGAGCAACAAAGTGCCGCCCACCTTGTACTTTTGTCAGGGCGGGAAACGCCAACACCTGCGCCCAGTAGCGGCCGTGAGCGCAGGTACGTCGAACAGGCTACTGTTCATTAAGGACACACTCTCCGGTCGAAAATTCCTCTGCGACACCGGAGCACAGAGGAGCGTCCTACCGGCAACGGTGGAGGACACCGCCGGCGGGGATGGGGGTCCGCGACTGACGACCGCCAACGGTAACCCGATCTGCACCTACGGCACGAGGACCGTGGAGTTGTGCTTTGGGGGACAGCGGTTCACGTGGGAGTTTGTCACGGCCGACATCTCGGTCCCACTACTCGGGGCGGATTTCCTCTGTGCACATGGGCTCCTCGTGGACGTGAGGCACGGCCGCCTGGTAGACGCCCAGACATATGCTTCCTTGACATGTATGCGCAATGAAGTAGTATACAGCAGGCTAGCCAGCTCGCTCGCAGAAGGTGACTGCGGGAGTTTCCCAGCTTGACACAGCCTACGTTCTCGGCCGCGACCACCAAACACGGGGTCGAGCATCACATCGAGACTGAAGGAGCTCACGTGTACGCTAGGGCCCGCCGGCTCAACCCTGACAGACTAGCAGTCGCTAGGTCAGAGTTCGCCAACATGGAGAGGTGGGGGATTATCCGACGCTCGGACAGTCCCTGGGCCTCGCCGCTGCACATCGTGCCCAAAGCTGACGGGGGATGGAGACCGTGCGGTGACTACAGACGCCTCAACGACGCTACCACGCCAGACCGCTACCCGGTCCCCCACATCCAGGACTTCTCAGGGCACCTGGCGGGTAAGCTGTTCTTTTCAAAAGTAGACCTGGTACGCGGTTACCACCAAGTGCCGTACACCCCTTGGACGTCCCGAAGACGGCGGTGGTAACACCCTTCGGTCTATTCGAGTTCCTACGGATGCCGTTCGGACTTAAGAACGCGGCACAGTCTTTCCAGAGGCTAATGGACTCGACGCTCAGAGACATGCCGTTTATTTTTGTCTATCTGGACGACATCCTCGTTGCCAGCTCCTCGCCCGAAGAGCACCTGGCGCACCTCCGGTGCCTCTTTACGAGGCTTGGCCAACACGGCCTAATCATCAACCCGGCTAAGTGCCAGTTCGGGTTGACCTCCATACAGACCGCCCCCCTCCCGTCAAAGGTGGAAGCCGTTTTCCGCTTTCCCACGACCCCCCGAGCACTCAGAGAATTCCTCGGGATGGTGACGTTTTATCACCGGTTCATCCCCCGGGCAGCCCACACCATGCGGCCGCTTTACGAGGCTCTGAAGGACAAGTCCCCCAACCAGCCTGTCGACTGGACGGCCGAGAGGACGACAGCCTTCGCGGCCACCAAGACGGCCCTGGCAGATGCCGCCATGTTGGCGCACCCGTCGCCGGGGGCCCTGGTCGCCATTACCACCGACGCGTCAGACTACGCGGTGGGCGCGATTCATGAACAGTACGTTGACGGCGCCTGGAAACCGCTGGCGTTTTTCAGCCGTCAACTGACCCCCAGGGAGCGCAAGTACAGCGCATTTGACAGAGAGCTCCTAGGCCTCTGGTTGGCGGTGCGCCATTTCCGTTTCATGCTGGAGGGCCGGGAGTTTACGGCCTTCGTCGACCACAAACCCCTCACGTTCTCCATTTCTAAGGTGGCCGAACCGTGGTCCGCGCGCCAACAGCGCCAACTCTCGTATATTTCCGAATACACTACAGCTGTGCAACTGGGCCTCGACTACGTTGCCATGGGCTCGGAACAGGCCTCCGACCACGACATCCAGGCCCTCAGGACAGCGGATACCAGTTTGCGCCTCAGGGACGTCGCGATTGGCGGCTCGGGCGCGTCCCTGCTCTGTGACCTCTCCACCGGGCACCCCCGGCCGCTGGTCCCTATAGGCTGGCGCAGGCGGGCTTTCGAGGCGGTGCACGACCTGTCTCACCCCGGTAGGAAGCCTTCGAGCAGGTTGGTGTCACAGAAATTTGTGTGGTGAGGGCTCAAGAAAGACGTGATGACCTGGGTCGACGCGTGTGTGTCCTGCCAACGGGTTAAAGTGCACCGACATACCAAGGCCCCGCTTGTGACATTCGTAGTTCCCGAGAGGAGATTCGACCACGTCAACGTTGACCTCGTGGGCCCGCTTCCTTCCTCTCACAGGTTTACCTACCTGTTCACTATGGTGGACAGGACCACCCGATGGCTGGACCAGCGGGCCATGGTACCCTGTCGGTACCAGCCCACAGAGAGGCGCAAGAGGAGACTCGCCTAGGAGGTCTCTCCCCCAACGCTCGCCGATGTATCAGCCATCCACGGCGTCATACATTGCCACGCCGTCGTTTCCAGACTTCACCTATGAGAATCGAGCACAGTACACGGAGCTCCGGATGTGCTTAGAGACAATGATGGTGGATGTCGCTGATGAACGCCACAAGTATGCAATATTACTGAAGCACCTGAAAGTACCGCAAGCGCACAATATAGCGCTAGCCTATGCCACCTCTACGACCCCATACACCGCGGCCCTAGCAGCGCTGGACCAGAGATATGGACGTATATGGGATTACGTAATCCAAGAGATAAGGCATATTGATCGCCTACCCCCAGCAACAGACAATCGCTCATTAGACGACCTGTCAATCAAAGTGCAGTCCCTGGTAGGGATGCTGGGAGCGCAACGGGAAAAGGGCATGCATGAGCTATACGCCAACTCTAACGTCGAGAGGATTTTGGAGAAGCTGCCACCCGCAAGACAAGAGCGTTTTAGGCGGCAGAGGGACTACCGGGATCCTAACGGCCCCGAACCATCCCTCCTTGATCTAGCCGACTTCCTGGCGAGAGAAGTCAGCAGCTTACGACTGGATACGTTCGGGCGGAGCACGCCAAGCTCCAGAGAGGGACCCAGGAGAATAAATGATGGAAGAAGATCTGTGACTGTCATGCACCAATCAGAGTCAGTACCGAGCAGTAAGAGCCACAGTACCCCCTCGAGAAAAGAGAAGTGGAAGATGGTGTGCCCCTACTGTGAGAAAGAACACTGGCTGTCACAATGTGACCTGTTCACAAAGATGAATGCAGAAGAAGTGAGTCAATGGATAAAGTCCAACAGGCGCTGTTACCGATGTGCGCGCAGTCACATGGCAGCCGAATGCCGCCTAAAGAAAAGGTGCAGTCGGTGCGACGGAGCCCATCTAGATATACTACACGACAGTAACAGAAGACGGCCTTCACCTGCACCATCGAGCGGCACCAAGGCAAGTGTCATGTACATTGACCCCGCCAGCAGCAGCGGCGCCCAAGTGCTCTTAAAGGTAGTCCGTGTGACATTGAGCTACCAAGATAAAGTCATGGATACTTACGCCGTCCTTGATGACGGGTCAGAGAAGACCCTTCTGCTCGCGTCCGCTGCGGCCCAGCTGGGACTGCGGGGGAGCGAGAACCAAATGACGATTCGGACAATAAGAAGAGATTTAAAGACGATAAAGGGCGAGAATGTCTCCTTCACTATCGCAGCAAACGGGCAGCCAGAGCGACGGTATAGGATTACAAATGCTTTCACCAGCCAAGAAATAGGACTATCGCAGTACACCTACCCTATCGCCAAGTTGATGGATAAATATGTGCACCTGCGTCAACTACCTATCCCGCTCATAGACGGCGCTACCCCGACCCTGCTAATAGGCTCCGACCATGCAGAACTCATAGTCCCGATTGACCGGGTCCATACAGGACCCCGAGGCTGTCCTGCAGCAGTCGAGACCCGCCTAGGGTGGACACTACAAGGCCCCCTCGCTAAATCTCTCAACCGAACAGCAGCCACTAGCTGCCTCCACTCCAGAACGACAGAAGAAGACACCACTCTCCTGCAGCATGTCAAGAGGCTATGGACACTAGAGACAATGCCCTTTAAGAACGAAAGGAAAGATATTCGTTCTAAAGAAGACATTTACGCCATCAACCTACTCGAGCAAGGGACAAAGAGAGTCACAGTCGGCGGAGTGATGAGATACGCAACTCCACTCCTGAGGCGAGAGGGAATGCCCACCTTTCACGCAAAGAAAGACGCCACGGAGCGCTATCTATTGAACACGGAGCGGCGCCTAGCCAAAGACCCCGCTCAAGAGGGTGTGTACCGCGCTGAGATTGAGAAGCTAATCACAGCGGGACACGTGACAAAGATTGACATTAAAGAGGCCGATCAGACGACCGAATCATGGTACGTGCCGCATCACAAGGTCCACCACAACGGCAAGGATCGCATTGTGTTTAACTGCAGCTACCAGATCGGATCCCAAAATCTGAATAAAGAGCTCTTGCCCGGCCCCACACTCGGCCCCTCCCTACTAGGCGTGCTACTGCGCTTCCGCCAGGACAAGGTGGCTATCAGTGGGGATATCAAAGGGATGTTCCTGCAGGTGAGACTAGTGGAGGAGGACAAGCCCCTGCTGCGGTTCCTATGGAGAGAGAGGATCGGAGATGAGAACCCAGCCATCTACCAGTGGGAAGTACTCCCCTTCGGAACCACATGCAGCCCGTGCTGTGCTACATTTGCACTACAGAAACACGTCGCAGAGGACCCAGCAGCAGATGAAGAGGTCCGACACAGTGTGAAGAACAGTTTCTACGTGGACAACTGTTTACAAAGCGTTTCGACTCAAGAAGAAGCCGAGGCTCTCCTAATCAAGCTACGCGCCTCCCTGATCAAAGGCGGCTTTGATCTCAGGCAGTGGGCCAGCAGTGACCCGCACGTATTGCGCAGCCTCTCCCCCGCGGACAAGGCTGCCAGCAGCGAGACCTGGATGGCGACCATCCCAGGAGAAGCCCAAGAAATGACACTAGGACTAGTCTGGCGCTTCAAAACAGACTCGCTCCACTATAGACACAAACCCCTGACTCCAGAGCAGGGAAGGTCGACGGCGACACCGACCACCAGACGGAGTGTGTACAGAACACTCGCCAGACAATATGACCCGTTGGGATGTATTCTACCTTACACCACCAGGGCAAAGATGATTGTACGAGCACTATGGGACAAGGACCAGGGCTGGGACGACCCCATACCCGCACACCTTGCCTCAACATGGAGAGAGTGGGAGACGGAACTCCGCTCACTCCCAGGCGTCAATATACGCCGCAGCTACTTCCCATCCACAGTGAGGCCAGAGACATGCAAGATTGATCTACACGTGTTCAGCGACGCCTCCGAAGTAGCCTATGGATCGGTGGCCTACTTGCGTGCCCAAGAGAAGGGAGGAAAGATACACACTGCTTTCATCCTGGCTCGCTCAAGAATAGCCCCACGAAAGCAACAATCTATCCCGCGTCTAGAGCTCTGCGCAGCCCTAGCAGGAGCGCATCTAGCCACGTTAATCCAACGTGAACTCACCATTCCGGTGCACAGAACAATCTTGTGGTCAGATTCCACGACAGTACTCACATGGATCAAGTCTGATTCATGCAGATACAAAGTCTTCGTGGGAGTCAGAGTCACCGAGATTCAAGAGTTAACAGAAGCAGCGAGCTGGCGGTATGTGGACACCAAACACAACCCAGCTGACGTCATCACCCGGGGAATGTCTCTGGATGACCTCACCCGTTGCAACATCTACAGTGACGGACCAGAATTCCTCAAGCTCCCGGAAGAAGAGTGGCCTACGCCCACCCCACGGGAAGCAAGTAACGAGGAGGCTGAGAACAAGAAACCTATGTTCTGTGGACTGTGCACAGTCGCCTCCACAGACCCCAACATAGATGACTGCATTACCCTAGAGACTGCGCAGCAAAAGACATTCCTGTGGCACCACCCAGAGATTCAGTCCACCACTGACATTTCAGCAGCTGACTACGAAGAAGCAGAACTTCTTCTACTACAACGAGCCCAGAGAGACTCGTTCCCCGATGAGCTAGACTGTCTACAGGGAGGAAAGCCCGTCCCATCAGACAGCAGACTGCTCCACCTGGCACCCGAGAGTGACGCCCATAATCTCATCAGAGTGGGTGGTCGCCTGCGGAGAGCCCCCGATCTACCGGATGACATTAAGTACCCGATAGTCTTGAACAGCCGACACAAGGTCACAGAGCTGATCATAAAGAAATACGACAAGGATGTACACCACGCAGGAGCAGAGAGAGTCTTCGCGGAGATCAGACGTCGCTATTGGATACTTCAAGGAAGAGAAGCGGTGCGACGCTTCCAGCGAACCTGTCTAGACTGCCGAAAGTGGCGCGCGCAGCCCAGCATACCACGGATGGCTGACTTACCCCCCTGTCGCCTCCGACTCGGCGACAAGCCATTCCACTCCACAGGCATGGACTGTTTTGGCCCGTTGTATATAAAGAGAGGAAGAGGAACCGAGAAGCGGTGGGGTATTGTATTCAAATGCATGACCACCAGAGCGATACATATCGAGCTCCTTCCGACCATGAGCACAGACTCATTCCTTATGGCCTTCCGAAGATTCACATCACGGAAAGGAAAACCGTCTACATTGTTGTCTGATCACGGGACAAACTTCAAAGGTGGAGAAAGAGAGCTGAGAGAGAGCTTCCAAGCTATGGGCCCAGAACTTAAGACCCACCTAGCTCCATCCCAGATTGACTTCCAGTTTAATCCCCCAAACGCACCCCACTTCGGTGGAACCTGGGAACGAGAAGTACGTTCTATAAAGACAGCCCTGTACGCCGTGCTTGGGGCCCAGACTGTGGCGGAGGAAGTCCTAATGACAGTCCTCACGGAGATCGAGGGAGTATTGAACTCAAAACCCCTCGGTTACGTCTCCAGTGATGTAGCAGATGTCGACCCAGTCACCCCCAACACACTCTTAATGGGGCGGCTGGACCCCGCGCTACCCCAGACAATGTACAGGCCTGAAGAAGCGAACGGCCGAAGAATGTGGAGGTACAGTCAAGTACTAGCTGACAAGTTTTGGAGCAGCTTCCTACTCCACTACCTACCGTCTCTACAGACCCGCCAGAAGTGGGTAAAAGGGAGAGACAATTTGACAGAAGGAACAGTCGTCATGATTATCGACCAGTCACTACCCAGAGCTATGTGGCCGGCTGGCCGCGTAAGCAAAGTGATCACCGGTGCCGATGGCAAGGTCCGAGCAGCCGAGGTGCTCGTCCAAGGGCGAACTTACACACGACCCGTGGCGAGGCTAATAGAACTGCCCTGACTCCCAGATACTATCGATGATGACCATGACCCCATGACTTTGTGAGTTGACTGACCCTTACAGCGGACCTTGAGTGGTAGACAGTGCGGTTAATCTGTCTCTGTTTAGCTAATTAGGTGGGACTAATTAGGGGGCGGCTGTTGTGAAGGATCAGATTAAACCGAATATATATATTTATTTATGGATATATATTTAATAGTATTTGTATATCGTTTGATATCCCCTGTATATTCCTTGTACAATATGCACTGAATATCCCTTTAGTCTACTAAACAGCCCATAATAGTTTCATTCTACCATTGGACGAGAACCTGGCGCCAGCAGCCATACCCCTAGGTTCAAGTTCAATCGTGCCGACCAACATGTCGTGGCAAGCCCGGTTCCGCGTAGGAATACGTCTGGCGAAATACGAATGGTACTATTTGTTCACAGCGCATATATATATGGCGCAAGTAAAGTAGAACTTTCTTTTAGTCCATTAGTTCTTTACCCTCCAACCTAGTAACAGACGCGAAGCCTCACCCACGACGCACGTGTGGTGCAGTAAGGCCTACTTGGCCTCAGAATAGGCATTGAGATATCGTGTGGATTAATAGTTGAATTGTCATAGTTTGGCACTATACCGTCGAGTTGGACGTATTTCTATTAAGCTAATAATAGTCTATTATGTATGGTGCATCGTTCGGTTAGAATTATAAAGTGAGCAGCACCCCCATCGTTCCTGACGTTATCTGGAGTCTTAACCAGGCTGGGCAGACCACTTGTGGTGCTTGCATCCGAGGAGCTCCGGGCCAGGACGAGTGGACCTGTACATTGGATTACTTTACCCGGACGACGGCGAGCCTTCCACGGCTTGGATTATCTACATGCTTTGGGTGCTTTGATTATTCCATGGATAACGGCCAACACTGCTGAGTGTTGGAACTACCCCCCGGAGAGGAGTCCAGGTGAGACGGCGCTCTACACCAGTGAGGTCGCCTCACGTCTCTCCGTTGTGGACCGGCACCTACCGTCCACCAGAGGGTCCAGCTGTATTCATCTGCGGACCGAGGTTCTGTGGGCATCGTGTTCAGGACTCTGAATTCTCCCAAGAAATCGTCGGCCAGATGGGATACCGCCAGCGGCTCTTCTAACCCCCCCTCCTACTGTCTTACAACCAGCGGGACCCCCCCCCCCCCTTAGTGTATCCAGCTATAATCATTTAAGTACCATCGCTATAGTTCCCTAAAGAACCAGGTTGTATACTTACTCCCTGCGTAACCAGAGATTGGACATTCAATGTTGATTTACCTACGAATACTCATTTGCCATACAAGTGCATTTCAAATCATAAATGTCATCAAGTGAACGTTGTATATACCCTTTGCTATATAAAATATTCGATTTGTACATTTGTGTGGACTTCGTTTCATCAGGTGGGAAAGTGTTCATCATATCTATATCATGTACTGGATGGCCAGAAGTTAAAGTACAAGAGGTAGTGGTTTAATAATACCATACTTATCAATACAGTCAGGGAATTGTACCCCTCAGTTACAATTATTATTATTATTATTCAATCATCATGGTCATATTATCATTATTATTTATTATTGTTATCATAGTTATGGTAATGATTATTATTATATTATATATGGTGAAGTAAGGTGCCGTGCACTTGAGCTGACCATTATGTTAAAATAATTATGAAATTTGGAAGAGGGCAGGAAACGTATGTTTTCTTCATCCTGTTTCCTGCAGCGTGATCTATCTATCTGCGCATATAAAAAGCTGCCATTACGCATGTGGTGGTGGTCACTCACAGCAGGTGTGTCAGGTGTGGATGACTCAAGACAAGTGATAAAAAATGTTAACACAATGTCGACGACGAGAGAACGAGATTAAGGACGGAAATTTGTCTCTGGGTATTTACAGCGAAACAAGGCAAAAAAAAAACTAATGTTCACAAATTCTCAGAAAGGATCATTTGACAAATTTATTACAAAAAACAAGGAAGCAATATCCCCGGGCCCTGCTGCAGGGCCTCGCAGAGGCGGGGGGAAGAAGCGCCCGAGCCAATGCACCAGCCGGGCTCTTCACCAGCCTCCGATGAATAGCAGTGAAGATGAGGATGATGGGATTGGCATTGGCGACAACGACGCATTGGCATGCAGCATGGACATGGTAGGTATACCACTAGCCAGGTAGCCTGCAGCCGCATAGGGCTGTCTGCGTCACTCACATCTATCTAATTATCTAGCCATTAAGCCAATAAGCTTAAAAATCAAAAGTTAGGGGGCTAATAACCCTTGCCATAATTTCAGTGCGCCCCCTAACCGCCCCCTAACTTTTGATTGCAAGGTCTGACATTGACCCCCTTTTCAGGAGTTGACCTAGAGCCCACCAAGGTCATGCATATCAAGTTTGGTCAATGTCAGACCTTGCAATACACTGTAAGGCTACGGATCGGCCTGCCTCACTTCCAGTGATGAAGCTAAGCTATGCTAACGGAGCGTCTATTCCCAAAGCTAAATGCACGCACGGAGACAAAAAAGGTATGTGTCTTCTTGTCTAACTCCAGGGAAGATGTTAAATAAGCTAATTTCCTAAAATGTTGGAGTTCCCCTTTAATGTGCACTGTCCCTGGGTAAAAATGTTGTATAACATAACTTACTTAACCCCTCAGGAGGAAGATTCAATTAATAGCAGCGCTGCCCAGCAGCACAAGCGGGTGCCAGCGATGGTCACAGCGAGCGCTGACGATTAGGAGCCAGGGAGGAGCCAGTCCACGGTAAGCAGCCAGGGACTACAGATAAACTAGCTAATTCTGGCACATTTACATGATTGATGTGGAAATGCACTATGTTTGTTAAAGGGGAACTCCAACATTTTGGGAAATTAGCTTATTTAACATCTTCCCTGGAGTTAGACAAGAAGATACATACCTTTTTTGTCTCTGTGTGTGCATTTAGCTTTGGGAATAGACGCTCCGTTAGCATAGCTTAGCTTCATCACTGGAAGTGAGGCAGGCAGATCCGTAGCCTTACAGTGCATTGCAAGGTCTGACATTGACCAAACTTGATATGCATGACCTTGGTGGGCTCTAGGTCAACTCCTGAAAAGGGGGTCAATGTCAGACTTTGCAATCAAAAGTTAGGGGGCTAATAACCCTTGCCATAATTTCAGTGCGCCCCCTAACCGCCCCCTAACTTTTGATTGCAAGGTCTGACATTGACCCCCTTTTCAGGAGTTGACCTAGAGCCCACCAAGGTCATGCATATCAAGTTTGGTCAATGTCAGACCTTGCAATACACTGTAAGGCTACGGATCTGCCTGCCTCACTTCCAGTGATGAAGCTAAGCTATGCTAACGGAGCGTCTATTCCCAAAGCTAAATGCACGCACGGAGACAAAAAAGGTATGTGTCTTCTTGTCTAACTCCAGGGAAGATGTTAAATAAGCTAATTTCCTAAAATGTTGGAGTTCCCCTTTAATGTGCACTGTCCCTGGGTAAAAATGTTGTATAACATAACTTACTTAACCCCTCAGGAGGAAGATTCAATTAATAGCAGCGCTGCCCAGCAGCACAAGCGGGTGCCAGCGATGGTCACAGCAAGCGCTGACGATTAGGAGCCAGGGAGGAGCCAGTCCACGGTAAGCAGCCAGGGACTACAGATAAACTAGCTAATTCTGGCACATTTACATGATTGATGTGGAAATGCACTATGTTTGTTAAAGGGGAACTCCAACATTTTGGGAAATTAGCTTATTTAACATCTTCCCTGGAGTTAGACAAGAAGATACATACCTTTTTTGTCTCTGTGTGTGCATTTAGCTTTGGGAATAGACGCTCCGTTAGCATAGCTTAGCTTCATCACTGGAAGTGAGGCAGGCAGATCCGTAGCCTTACAGTGCATTGCAAGGTCTGACATTGACCAAACTTGATATGCATGACCTTGGTGGGCTCTAGGTCAACTCCTGAAAAGGGGGTCAATGTCAGACTTTGCAATCAAAAGTTAGGGGGCTAATAACCCTTGCCATAATTTCAGTGCGCCCCCTAACCGCCCCCTAACTTTTGATTGCAAGGTCTGACATTGACCCCCTTTTCAGGAGTTGACCTAGAGCCCACCAAGGTCATGCATATCAAGTTTGGTCAATGTCAGACCTTGCAATACACTGTAAGGCTACGGATCTGCCTGCCTCACTTCCAGTGATGAAGCTAAGCTATGCTAACGGAGCGTCTATTCCCAAAGCTAAATGCACGCACAGAGACAAAAAAGGTATGTCTTCTTGTCTAACTCCAGGGAAGATGTTAAATAAGCTAATTTCCCAAAATGTTAGAGTTCCCCTTTAATGTGCACTGTCCCTGGGTAAAAATGTTGTATAACATAACTTACTTAACCCCTCAGGAGGAAGATTCAATTAATAGCAGCGCTGCCCAGCAGCACAAGCGGGTGCCAGCGATGGTCACAGCGAGCGCTGACGATGAGGAGCCAGGGAGGAGCCAGTCCACGGTAAGCAGCCAGGGACTACAGATGAAAACTAGCTAATTGATGTGGAAACTGACTGTTTGTTAATGTGCACTGTCCCTGGGTAAACATGTTGAATAGCATAACTTACTTAACCCCTCAGGAGGAAGATGCATTGACGACCAGTGACGAAGAGGATGCGGAGCGCAAGGCCCCTATTCATAGCAGCAGCAGAGCGGAGAGTGAAATGGTGGATGCCACCATGATGCAGTATGACGATGTGGGTAATTGGCCAGTGAACTTGAATAGAGAGAGAGATCTGATCATTCGAAGAGGTCCCCAAAAGCTGAAACCAGGATTTTGTTATCCGAAAAACAAAGAAAACAAAAGACACTTTAGCGAGGCTTTCTTAATCCGAAAATTAGCAAATGGGTAAACGAATGAAAGAAAGTGGCTTACCTATTCTAAGAAATTAGACAAAGCATTTTGTTTTTGCTGCAAACTCTTCAGCTTGAACAGTGCAACACAACTATCTGATAAAGGCACCAATGATTGGATTCATATAACTGCTGTACTGAAATCACACGAAACATCCCCAGATCATATCTCAAATGCATTAAAATGGAGAGAGGCAACAACACGATTGGAAACTAATACGGGCATAGATGCGTTGCAACAAAGGGAAATGAACAGAGAGAAAGCGCATTGGCAGGCCGTGCTAACCCGTATTGTTGCAGCTGTTCAATATCTGGCAGAACATAATTTGGCATTTAGAGGAACTAATAAGAAGCTTTATGATGAAAGCAATGGTAACTTTTTAGGCCTCATAGAAATGCTTGCCAAATTTGACCCAACTATGCAAGAGCATGTCAGACGAATTAAAAACAAAGAAACCCATCAGCATTATTTGGGATCTGAAATTCAAAATGAAATCATTCGTATCATGGCTGCAAACGTGAGACATTTCATACTTCACTGCTGTGAACGGAGCCTGGAACTCTGTGGAACTATTTTTTTTCCTGTTCCTTCCTTTATATATTTAATTTATATTATAACTTTTTCATTTAAATTATTAAGGGTCTTGTCATTATTATTATTGCTGTATCTGTCCTGTGATGTCTTGTTTTATTGTTGTGGTAACTATTGTGCTGTGTCTTGAGTTTCATGTAAAAAAAGGAAAATTAAAAAAGGATTTGATTGAAGAAAAACAAAACCCAGTGTCAAGGCTTCATTATAATAATCAAACATGTAACATGTGTGTACAGTTTTTCTCAATTGCTTTGGTGCATTTTTCTGATCAGGATTAAAGTTCTCATAACTGTTACATAGTTCAACCTCCACAACATCATAGTAGCAGTTTCTCATTCCTCCGAACAAATTGCAAATGCTTTTGGACATGCATCAATTGCTTTCATATAATTCTCTGCTGTTATATAACATTATCATTTGCTTATGTCATGTCAGTCAAAATGAACTATACTTAGTTATGAGTTATGACTGCTGAATAGCCATTCCCTATAAAACTAATGGTCCTCTTGAGTCATTACCTACAAAAATGTTGAACTAGTTGTCAAAATCTGTCAATTGTGGTTGAGGGAGCAATACAAAGCGCTGTTATAGAGGATGACTATCTTTAATATGAGTGCTCAGGGGAAATTAAATATGCATGAAACAATTGTACAATGTGCCATTTGACCGGAACAGCGACAAGAGTGAAGGACACCTGGCTGTCACCAGTATAATGTACAGGTAAAACATTTATGTGCGAGTGTGCTATCCTCTAATGTTCAGTGCTGTAAACTACATGAACTGTGCTATTATTTAAGAATACGTTGACTATGCAAAAATATATATATATATATTTTATAAAAAAAAAAAAAAAAAAAGGGGGGGGGGGGGGGGTGGGGGCCTCGCGTTTAAATCTCGCACAGGGCCTCGCATTTCTCCCAGGCGGCCCTGGGTATGACACCATGTCTTAAACTCGAACGCGCGTTCCCGTCTAGGTCATTTGCATACAAAACAACACCTCCAGAGCTCCGTATTGTTTATTGTTTAAAAGGATCCCCATTAGCTGTCACCTAAGTGGTGAGCTAGTCTTCCTGGGGTCCACACAGAAAGACAACAGAAAACACAAAACATAACAACATGAGATACATATGACAATCACAATTAACAATGATAATCTAAAAACAGTAAAACATTGTTGACATCATTATCAACATCAGAATATTTTGCTCACATATTTAAGTAGTTTATTCTCAGGTGGTATTTGAAAGACACTTTACTATTCAATTTACTTATGTTCAGTGGGCAGTTATTCCAATGATTGATGGCACGATAAACAACAGTCCTCTTTAAAGCATTTGATTTTGGACGTGGTAACATAATCTGACCATCATCAGCTGACCTAGTAAAATAAGAATGAACCTGACTGCATCTGACAATTTGTTTGTATAAGAAAACAGGTTGAGACGAAAAGACAATGGGTCTCATTCCCGAACAAAGTTACGACAAAATATTTCGTCTTAGCCAGATTTCGGCCCATTTAAGACATATTAGGGCTGGGAGTGGGAGTCCCCAAACTTTCCTGAGATCTTATTTGATCGTGGCTGAGAGCAGATTTAAGAGTGCTGAGGAGCACACTTAAATATGCTCTCAGCCCACAATCAAATCTCATGATTGATTGACTAATTTAAAATGTTATTATAACTTGACAGACTGTGTTCTCATAGTGATTCCTTCACGTCAACGCTACAGGCCTCCTTGGAATTAATTACTTAATCATAATTAAAATAAATATGACAATATTTGTACGATAAGAAATTACGCATTTGATGTTGGAAAAATAAATAATATGGATTCATCTGATCACAGGGCAGCTGCTTAACCATATCTGAACCAGCTATTTTGGACAAATGTATAATTACTTTAATTACTCAGATATTCAAACACAATTATGCAATTATTGTGAAATGATTGAAAATAATTATTATTTAATGCCTTCTGTGGAATTTGTATTTCTTATTTGTTACATATCTGTTTTAATGATATACAATGTGACAGACATTTGTTTGATATACACCTGAATATATCATTAATCAATTAAACTTATATTGAAATACACTATAGCCTATACACCAACACTGAAATGACAGTGGATAAATTAATAAATAAGAACTAAAGCTAATCGGTGGAAATAGACTGCATTAATATTCCATAACAAGTCTTGTGTGCGCCAGTATGGCTTACGTCTGATGCCTTATAAGGCAGTCAATGACGCAGTCGCGTGAAAATAGAATGGTGGAAGTGCTTTGCGAGTCTTGCGACACATCAAAATTAGATTAGATTAATGTATTGGCATCATATATAGTACAGCTTGTGGTACACCTGCCGCAGCACGCGCGCACGCACGCACACACACACACACACACACACACACACACACACACACACACACACACACACACACACACGTGCGCGCAGTACTGTATATGAATGAATGAATGAAAACAGATTGCAGAATGGGTACAATACAGTACGGCTCAATACACACAATTGTTAAGGGGATGCAGACCAGATAAAGACGTTTGTCTTGTTTACATAATATATATAGCCTACGGCGTAATGAATGAACGCAGTATAGGCTCACTATTCCATTAATGACTTGTTTCATTAGGATCTAGTAGACACCACACACATGCTCTGCCCCACACACAGCACAGGCACAGTCCGCATACATACAGACTGTACCTACACTGCACATAGGGCACACTGTAAGAAAAAAAAGGTGCAAGAAAACGGTAAATGTCTGGCATCAATGGTTTCCAAATACTTACTGTCAAATTACAGTAAAATCAAATACATTTACAGATTACAACCTTTATTTAATGGTTAATATTTTGATAAAAGGTAATTTACTGTATTTTTATGGTATTTACACTTAAAGTAGAAAAACAAAGGTAATCTGTAAAATAATAGTGAATTTCCTGTGATTTATTGTTTTTGTTTTTACAGTGCAGAGCACACATATACAGCATCCACCAAATCCCAATGAAACAAGTAACCAGAATATATCAAGCCTATACCATTCACTCATCAGACGTAAGCCATACTGGCGCACACAAGACTTGTTATGGAATATTAATGCAGTCTATTTCCACCGATTAGCTTTAGTTCTTATTTATTAATTTATCCACTGTCATTTCAGTGTTGGTGTATAGGCTATAGTGTATTTCAATATAAGTTTAATTGATTAATTATATATTCAGGTGTATATCAAACAAATGTCTGTCACATTGTATATAATTAAAACAGATATGTAACAAATAAGAAATACAAATTCCACAGAAGGCATTAAATAATAATTATTTTCAATCATTTCACAATAATTGCATAATTGTGTTTGAATATCTGAGTAATTAAAGTAATTATACATTTGTCCAAAATAGCTGGTTCAGATATGGTTAATCCAGCTGCCCTGTGATCAGATGAATCCATATTATTTATTTTTTCGTAATTTCTTATCGTACAAATATTGTCATATTTATTTTAATTATGATTAAGTAATTAATTCCAAGGAGGCCTGTACTGTTGACATGAATGAATCACTATGAAAACACAGTCTGTCAAGTTAATAAAAATGTCAATTAGTCAATCAATCAATCCTGAATTTCCCCAAGGGGATCAATAAAGGAATATCTTATCTTATCTTATCTTATATGTGTTCTCCTCAGCACTCTTAAATCTGCTCTCAGCCACACTCAAATCTGATCTCAGGAAAATTTGGGGAATCACGCTACCAGCCCTAATATGTCTTAAATGGGCAGAAATCTGCCTAAGAGAGACACACACACACACACTGAGTCAGAAACAAGTACAAAACAATAGTATCAATGAGAGTATCAATAATGCACCTGAGTGAAGTCTAGTAAATAAAAAAAATATTTAAAACTTCTAAAAAGTTAATCGTGAGTTAAAAAAAATAGTGGTGTTAATAGAATTGTGCGTTAATACCGTGTTAACTTTGACAGACTTAATATATATATATCAAGTCAAGTCAAGTCAAGAGTTTTATTTGTCACGGCATACGGATATACAATGAAATGTGGGTGGTCTTGCCCGCAACGATGTGCAATTGGTACAACATATAATAGAATCCAATACAAAAATGTGTGCAATAAAATTGTGCAATAACAGGTAGCAGGTAACAATAAATTTGTGCAATAACGGGTAACAGTTAACAGTTAACAGTAGTAGTAATAGTAGTGCAATACACTGTTACTGTTGCTAATACTAATTTAAAGTGGCCTTTCCTTTTGGCAATAAGTGGGGTGCGTGCGGCCTGAGTGTGTGCCCGCTCATGCTAAAGTGTTACAGTGGTACTCAATGTTCATTGTTCAGGACTCTGATGGCCTGGGGGAAGAAGCTGAGCCTAAGCCTCTCTGTCCTAGTAGCTGGGGTTCGCAGGCGTCTGCCTGACCTCAGAAGCTGGAACAGGCTGTTATTGGGGTGGTGAGGGTCTTTCATTATCCTGCAGGCTCTGGATTTGCACCTCTTGTTGTATAGAACCTGCAGGGGAGGTAGTGCAATACCCGTGGTACGCTTGGCTGAGCGCACCACTCTCTGTAGGGCCTTCTTGTCTTGTGCCGTGCTGTTTCCATACCAGGCAGTGATGTTTCCAGTCAAGATGCTCTCTACAGCTCCTGAGTAGAAGGACTGGAGTAATTTCCCCGATACTCTGAACTTCCTTAACTGTCTCAGGTGGTAGAGGCGCTGTTTCGCCTTCTTTACTACTGTGTCTATGTGTGTTGACCATGTCAGATCCTCTGAGATGTGGACCCCCAGGTACTTAAAGCTGCTCACCCTGTCCACGGTAGCCCCGTTAATCATCAGTGGTGTGTGTGTCTCCTGCTGTCCGCTCCTATAATCCACGATCAGCTCCTTGGTTTTACCAATGTTCAGGAGCAGGCTGTTGTCCTGGCACCAGCGTTCCAGTACCTCAACCTCCTCCCGGTAGGCCTTCTCGTCGCTGTCCGAGATCAGCCCCACCACCACCGTGTCGTCTGCGAACTATATGATGTACAGACTATAAGGGAATGACGTAGATAGAAGGCTATGTGTATTCATATGTGTGTGTGTGTGTGTGTGTGTGTGTGTGTGTGTGTGTGTGTGTGTGTGTGTGTGTGTGTGTGTGTGTGTGTGTGTGTGTGTGTGTGTGTGTGTGTGTGTGTGTGTGTGTGTGTGTGTGTGTGTGTGTGTGTGTGTGTGTGTGTACAAGTTGAATACCATGTGTATGCATCTGTGTGTAATAGAAAGAGAGGGGGGTTGTGTGTGTGTACATAGATATGACGGAATGATGTAGAGATATGACTAAAGGCTATGTGTATGCAATTGAGCATAAGATAAGATAAGATATTCCTTTATTGATCCCCTTGGGGAAATTCAGGTGTCATAGCAGCATGGGGTAAGGGGGAGGGGAGGTACAGGTATGGGCAGGGTAATAGTATAAGACATAAATATAGCCAATAAAATTATAGTACAGATAAAAATAAGCAGTGTAAACAATATAATTAACTCTGAATAATAAGCATATGAGCAAGTAGGCAGTGTAATCAAATGTGCAGATGAGGGTCTGTATGCCCTATCAGTGATATGTTACAATAAATATGGTCAATAACACTTAGAATCTGAATATATAATATGAGTAAGTAAAGTATACAATGTACACAGCTGCAGTATACATAAGGTACCCTAACTGGCATTATATACGTCATACGTTGTAGTATGTGTGTGTGAGTGTTAGAAAGAGAGAAGTGTGTTGGTAAATGTCCCTGTCAATGGCGAAATCATCTTTTCTGCCGAGAAAGTCCCCTAGTACGTACTCTTGTTCTGGTTTAATTGTTGTTATTGAGTCTATTTCTGCTTTAACTGCACTAATGGCTGTCTTTATTCAAACGTTACCGTTCGCTGCTTCGGGAGACGTCATTAGTGTTTTGCCGGCAGCAAAACCAGTCAGCGGCTGCGTTCCACAGGGGGGGACAGAATAGTAGACAGAACAGCCAGTGCCGTCTGGGAGAAATGCGAGGCCCTGTGTGAGATTTAAACGCGAAAAATATATATAATTAATATAATGACTTTTTTTTTCTTTTTTGTATACATTTAATTATT
This sequence comes from Notolepis coatsorum, assembly GCF_963971535.1. Classification (NCBI taxonomy): domain Eukaryota; kingdom Metazoa; phylum Chordata; class Actinopteri; order Aulopiformes; family Paralepididae; genus Notolepis; species Notolepis coatsorum. The sequence goes on from NC_140165.1 coordinate 278,388,609, forward strand.
TTTTTTTATTTTGCATACAGTCAACATATTCTTATATATATTTCAGTGTTGGTGTATAGGCTATAGTGTATTTCAATATAAGTTTAATTGATTAATGATATATTCAGGTGTATATCAAACAAATGTCACATTGTATATCATTAAAACAGATATGTAACAAATAAGAAATACAAATTCCACAGAAGGCATTAAATAATTATTATTTTCAATCATTTCACAATAATTGCATAATTGTGTTTGAATATCTGAGTAATTAAAGTAATTATACATTTGTCCAAAATAGCTGGTTCAGATATGGTTAATCCAGCTGCCCTGTGATCAGATGAATCCATATTATTTATTTTTTCGTAATTTCTTATCGTACAAATATTGTCATATTTATTTTAATTATGATTAAGTAATTAATTCCAAGGAGGCCTGTACTGTTGACATGAATGAATCACTATGAAAACACAGTCTGTCAAGTTAATAAAAATGTCAATTAGTCAATCAATCATAAGTGTGCTCCTCAGCACTCTTAAATCTGCTCTCAGCCACACTCAAATCTGATCTCTGGAAAATTTGGGGAATCGCGCTACCAGCCCTAATATGTCTTAAATGGGCAGAAATCTGCCTAAGAGGAAATTTTCTGTCGTAAATCCGTTCGGAAATGAGACCCATTGGGTCTCATTCCCAAAAGGTTTTCAGCGATATATTCTGGAAGACTTATCTTGGAACCACTGAGACATAATCTATGACAAGTACACTGTAAACCCGCACGTTCAAAATAATCAATTAGTTTGAGTAGGGTATACTCAATATTCTATGAAAGTTCTACTAACTTGAATGTCTTGAGTTCGTGTGACGTGTTCTTATGTTTTGAGTAAATAAAACTCATAGTTTTTGATTGACTTGGAACTATTCACTTATTAAGTAAGTATAATGTAAAAGCATAACTTAAGTACAACTTAAGATAATTAAGTAGATACAGACTCTAAACCGCATTATGTTTTGAGTAAATAAAACTCATAGTTTTTGATTGACTTGGAACTATTCACTTATTAAGTAAGTATAATGTAAAAGCATAACTTAAGTACAACTTAAGATAATTAAGTAGATACAGACTGAAAACCGCATTATGTTTTGAGTAAATAAAACTCATAGTTTTTGATTGACTTGGAATTATTCACTTATTAAGTAAGTATAATGTAAAAGCATAACTTAAGTACAACTTAAGATAATTAAGTAGATACAGACTGTAAACCGCATTATGTTTTGAGTAAATACAACTCATAGTTTTTGATTGACTTGGAACTATTCACTTATTAAGTAAGTATAATGTAAAAGCATAACTTAAGTACAACTTAAGATAATTAAGTAGATACAGAGTGTAAACCGCATTATGTTTTGAGTAAATAAAACTCATCTTTTTTGATTGACTTGGAACTATTCACTTATTAAGTAAGTATAATGTAAAAGCATAACTTAAGTACAACTTAAGATAATTAAGTAGATACAGACTCTAAACCGCATTATGTTTTGAGTAAATAAAACTCATAGTTTTTGATTGACTTGGAATTATTCACTTATTAAGTAAGTATAATGTAAAAGCATAACTTAAGTACAACTTAAGATAATTAAGTAGATACAGACTGTAAACCGCATTATGTTTTGAGTAAATAAAACTCATAGTTTTTGATTGACTTGGAACTATTCACTTATTAAGTAAGTATAATGTAAAAGCATAACTTAAGTACAACTTAAGATAATTAAGTAGATACAGACTGAAAACCGCATTATGTTTTGAGTAAATAAAACTCATAGTTTTTGATTGACTTGGAACTATTCACTTATTAAGTAAGTATAATGTAAAAGCATAACTTAAGTACAACTTAAGATAATTAAGTAGATACAGACTCTAAACCGCATTATGTTTTGAGTAAATAAAACTCATAGTTTTTGATTGACTTGGAATTATTCACTTATTAAGTAAGTATAATGTAAAAGCATAACTTAAGTACAACTTAAGATAATTAAGTAGATACAGACTGTAAACCGCATTATGTTTTGAGTAAATAAAACTCATAGTTTTTGATTGACTTGGAACTATTCACTTATTAAGTAAGTATAATGTAAAAGCATAACTTAAGTACAACTTAAGATAATTAAGTAGATACAGACTGAAAACCGCATTATGTTTTGAGTAAATAAAACTCATAGTTTTTGATTGACTTGGAACTATTCACTTATTAAGTAAGTATAATGTAAAAGCATAACTTAAGTACAACTTAAGATAATTAAGTAGATACAGACTGTAAACCGCATTATGTTTTGAGTAAATAAAACTCATAGTTTTTGATTGACTTGGAACTATTCACTTATTAAGTAAGTATAATGTAAAAGCATAAATTAAGTACAACTTAAGATAATTAAGTAGATACAGACTGTAAACCGCATTATGTTTTGAGTAAATAAAACTCATCGTTTTTGATTGACTTGGAACTATTCACTTATTAAGTAAGTATAATGTAAAAGCATAACTTAAGTACAACTTTATTAACAGATTGCAGAATGGGTATAGAGGTGTGAGAGGTGTGATAGGTGTGATAGGTGTGATAGGTGTGAGAGGTGTGATAGGTGTGATAGGTGTGAGAGGTGTGAGAGATGTGATAGGTGTGAGAGGTGTGAGAGGTGTGATAGGTGTGAGAGGTGTGATAGGTGTGAGAGGTGTGATAGGTGTGATAGGTGTGATAGGTGTGATAGGTGTGAGAGGTGTGATAGGTGTGAGAGGTGTGAGAGGTGTGATAGGTGTGATAGGTGTGAGAGGTGTGATAGGTGTGATAGGTGTGAGAGGTGTGAGAGGTGTGATAGGTGTGATAGGTGTGATAGGTGTGAGAGGTGTGATAGGTGTGAGAGGTGTGATAGGTGTGAGAGGTGTGAGAGGTGTGAAAGGTGTGAGAGGTGTGAGAGGTGTGATAGGTGTGAGAGGTGTGATAGGTGTGAGAGGTGTGAGAGGTGTGATAGGTGTGAGAGGTGTGATATGTGTGATAGGTGTGAGAGGTGTGAGAGGTGTGATAGGTGTGATAGGTGTGATAGGTGTGAGAGGTGTGATAGGTGTGAGAGGTGTGATAGGTGTGAGAGGTGTGAGAGATGTGATAGGTGTGAGAGGTGTGAGAGGTGTGATAGGTGTGAGAGGTGTGATAGGTGTGATAGGTGTGATAGGTGTGAGAGATGTGATAGGTGTGAGAGGTGTGAGAGGTGTGATAGGTGTGAGAGGTGTGATATGTGTGATAGGTGTGATAGGTGTGATAGGTGTGAGAGGTGTGAGAGGTGTGAGCGGTGTGATAGGTGTGAGAGGTGTGATAGGTGTGAGAGGTGTGATAGGTGTGAGAGGTGTGATAGGTGTGATAGGTGTGAGAGGTGTGATAGGTGTGAGAGGTGTGATAGGTGTGATAGTGTGAGAGGTGTGAAAGGTGTGAGAGGTGTGAGAGGTGTGATAGGTGTGAGAGGTGTGATAGGTGTGATAGGTGTGAGAGGTGTGAGAGGTGTGATAGGTGTGAGAGGTGTGATAGGTGTGAGAGGTGTGATAGGTGTGAGAGGTGTGAGAGGTGTGATAGGTGTGAGAGGTGTGATAGGTGTGAGAGGTGTGATAGGTGTGAGAGGTGTGAAAGGTGTGAGAGGTGTGAGAGGTGTGATAGGTGTGAGAGGTGTGATAGGTGTGAGAGGTGTGAGAGGTGTGATAGGTGTGAGAGGTGTGATAGGTGTGATAGGTGTGAGAGGTGTGAGAGGTGTGATAGGTGTGAGAGGTGTGATAGGTGTGAGAGGTGTGATAGGTGTGAGAGGTGTGATATGTGTGATAGGTGGGATCGGTGTGAGAGGTGTGATAGGTGTGATAGGTGTGAGAGGTGTGATAGGTGTGATAGGTGTGATAGGTGTGAGAGGTGTGATAGGTGTGATAGGTGTGAGAGGTGTCATAGGTGTGATAGGTGTGAGAGGTGTGATAGGTGTGATAGGTGTGATAGGTGTGAGAGGTGTGATAGGTGTGATAGGTGTGAGAGGTGTGATAGGTGTGAGAGGTGTGAGAGATGTGATAGGTGTGAGAGGTGTGAGAGGTAGCTGGTGCTAACTACCTAGCCATCGCTCCCGGCAGCTAACGCCGGTCCCCGACTGGTGCTAACTAGCTAGCCATCGCTCCCGGCAGCTGACGCCGGTCCCCGACTGGTGCTAACTAGCTAGCCATCGCTCCCGGCAGCTGACGCCAGTCCCCGACTGGTGCTAACTAGCTAGCCATCGCTCCAGGTCCCCGGCTGGTGCTAACTAGCTAGCCATCACTCCCGGCAGCTAACGCCGGTCCTCGGCTGGTGCTAACTAGCTAGCCATCGCTCCCGGGAGCTGCCGCCGGTCCCCGGCTGGTGCTAACTAGCTAGCCATCGCTCCCGGCAGCTAACGCCGGTCCCCGACTGGTGCTAACTAGCTAGCCATCGCTCCAGGTCCCCGGCTGGTGCTAACTAGCTAGCCATCGCTCCCGGCAGCTAATGCCGGTCCTCGGCTGGTGCTAACTAGCTAGCCATCGCTCCCGGGAGCCTGCGCCGGTCTGTCTGTCGAAGACCGAGGGAACCGCATCAGACTTCAGCTGATTAGTGGTCTTCTGGACAAACCTTCCACCCCCAACAACATAATCCGAGGCAATGAAGTGTTCGCTGGAGATCTTCATTCCCTGTCCAACAGGCTGATCGCGCCGCCTGAGTGCAGCCAGCCTGAGTGCAAAATTACTGTACATTGGAGGGGGTTGGGTTAGGACATTTACAGGGGCCAGTTTCGAATTGCAGTCTCCTGTAGGTGTTCCTTGAGTGGTTTTGACAAACGTTTGCTTATTAAATACATTCTATACTATAATAATACAAATGTTTCATTGCCTCTCTGTGACGACAAAGTTGTTTAAATAAGGGGAGAAAAGTAGCTAAAACCAATGTATTTGGATGGGACAGGAAGTGCCATTGGCAACCGGAAGTCAGCCGGAAGTGGCTACTATCAGATTGTGCAAGTGGAGAATAGATTCCCCCTCCCCCTCCCCTCCTCCCCTCCTCCCCCTCCCCTCCCCTTCGAGAGGGTAGTCCTAAGCAACTCGCGAGACCTAGAAGATCTCACGGGACTTGAGGTATTCAAACGTAACTTGTTGGCGCGATGATGTCTTCACTACTGGCTTGACAAATAGTCTGAGCCAAACTCCTTGGTAAGTCATTGACAATATAATGTATTATGCCATTCACATACCATAATCTTGCTGTCATCGTTTGACTACATGCTACTTTGTGAATTATTACCGTGGTGGCAAGCAACTAGTAGCCTACAGTGCAGAACGAAGCTTGTAGCATTGTTAGCATTATTAGCTAGCATGCTAGTTAACTGGTAAGTGAGTTCTTATGGGAATAGTATGATCACGTTCAGATACCATCACCGGGCTGTTATCGTTTGACTAAATGTTATCTCTGTGCCGTGGCAAATAGTTTGGAGCTTGTTTTAACAAATAGTATTGCATATTATTACAGTAGCTAGCATGCTACTAACGTTAGCTAGCTAGCATGCTACTAGCGTTAGCTAGCTAGCATGCTACTAGCGTTAGCTAGCTAGCATGCTAGCTAACGTTAGTCTGCCATTTTGTTTCGTGATTAAAATGTACGTTTTTAATAGTTACATAAGCATTGTTGTAACTAGTGACCTGTTCCACCCCAGGTGAAAATCTGCATAAAATGTATACCTAGGTAAATGGAATATTGCTCCACTTCTACAAGGGCTATTTGCATATTCTTGGTATCTAGGAACATCTATGGACCTCAATGAATGTATTCTGTGTCAGAAATATTGTGTCTATTACTAGGCTTGCTTAAATTGTGATGAAACAAAGGAAAATATGAATTATGATTTTTCTTTTCATCTTTGACAGTGAATAAAACCATGATAATAATGACCAAACTTAAACATTCAGTACCCTCTTGAGATCATGTGTACAAAAGATCTAAGGAAATTGATAAAGGGAAGATGATCAAACTGAAGGTTCTGTATATACAGTACTGAATTCTCCCATCCGGACCAATGCAATTTGAAATATTATTATAGAATATAGAATATATGCTTATACATTACCTTATTATAGCCAATTAGCACATTTATATATATATATACATATAGTATATTTCAAATGGCCGAGTTCAATTTGGATATAGTATCACCAGGCGTGCATAATAACAGATACTGATATTTACTGTAATCGACTGTACTATTTTATTTCCCCCACAGTGTAATCATTTTGAAACTAATTTCAGATCTAATTCTTCCTACATGGTAACAATAGTGTGGAGAAACTGACTGCGTTTCAATATTTGTCAAAAACGTTACCTTTTGTAGCTTATTATCGCGAATCATAACAATTATTGATATGATTCATTCAGAACGCTGAACTTTGAACCACCATAGTATGTGACAGGAAGTGTAGATCGGATAAATTTCAACGCAGGCCGATAGCTAGCGATCTCCTCTACAAAATGGCAAGTAAACTACAATTCCGATGGTTCAACATTTCCATTTCCGGTTCCGGGTCAGAATAGACGATCGCAAATAGAAAACTTAAAATGATATAAGTACACTTTTAACCTATTGCTAAACTATTGCCAACCTAACGTTTTACATTCTACATGTATTTGTGACATAGAAAGCTGATGCAGACCACATTTGCCCTGCGCCGACAGACCATAGTGAAGTCCAGCCCACCAGTGAAAGAGCTCATGGACCTCTGGCCTGCTCTCAAAATGGAGTCTGAGGTAATATAGATCAGCTCTCTTTCCTGTGTTAACATTTGGCACATTCTGTGTGTTTTAAAGTGAAACTTGTGATTCTTAAGCCTGGTTTATATACTCTAGCGGCGCATCTGCGTGTGTGTTCTGTGCGCCCCCGCAAGCTAGTCATCAGCGACCGATTCCGCAAAGCATGTAATGACATGGTTGACCAGAAATCCCGCCGTCATGCTCTGAAGCCCAAACCAAACAAAGTAAGAGATCCACCAAGTTGAAGTGACTAATTGATGTTGATATACTATATTGTCCTGCTGTTTTTAAATATAGGTGTATGCAGAGTTCCAGCTGATTGCCAACCAGAACCTGCCCAACACATTCTACGCTGAGCTTGACCGCCATCTTCCTCGACTGATGACGTTATTCAGACAGAAGGCGTCCAAAACTGGGAACACGGCAGATGCTTTGGCTCACATTTTAAAAAATCCACGATGAACAGGTGAATAGATTATTATACATGACATGTCATAGGTCGAACCTCTGTAACATTGAACAGGTTCAATTATTCAAATGAGCTTTTGAATTTTACAATTAGTCCACCATTGTGTTTGCCATTTTTCTGATTGCATTAAAGATGTGAACATGTTATTTGTGGACATATCTGATTGGACTGTTTAAAATCCGCTTTGTTCAGTAAACATTTCCATATAATACAATTCTTTTTTTCTTCTTAATCTTACATCTTAATAGGAAATCCATGATATTCACACCAGGCGTACCACTGTTCTCCATGCCCTGCCTGTGTATCTGCATGAGGAAGTCTCTGGATTTTTCAAAACCTGCACAGTGAGTCCGAGTGAAAATAATTTACAGTACAACTGTATATTAAGTGAACAGTTAATCAAAATGCTAAGTATCAGTCTTCCTTCCTTCCAGGTCTCCCTTGTGAAAGAGATATTTGATCTCGACAGGACTAACCTGGTTAAATAAAAATAACCTTCTCACCAAAAAAATTGTTCTAACTAAAATATAAACAACTTACAAACACAACTCCATATACTTAGCTTTGTGCTGCACTTTGTAGAAACCATGGATTTATTTGTGATTATTATGTCTCTTTCATTCCTTCAGGACACGCCTGATGAGCCAGAGCTTCAGGGTGTTGCAGTGGCCCTCCTTACTGTCATCAGTGACCATGACACAAGTCCAGTTCACTACCAGCCTGTGACAATCTCTGATTGGTGATTCCTTCCTGGTAATGTTTGGACTAATCTATGCACTACACCTCAGCTACCCCAAGGGACTTACCAACACTTTTGAATTCATTCAGAAGATTTTACTAGGTCTAGAAGCTGGTAAACTGTTGCCCAGGTTGCAGACTCTCAAGAATGACTTGATGATGCAATCATTTTTTTTTCTTCTGATTTTTCAATGGATTTTCTCCCCGTCCCAATTAGTCGTTGTGCCAATCCCCCCCCCCCCCCCCCCCCTACCTGGTGCTGTATGCATGTTCTCCTACGAGTCGGTATAAGGGTGTCCCGAGTCGATCGCACGCTTCCCCCGAGACGTGCGCCGACAGCCAGTGACGTCTCTTCACTTGGCAGCGAGGGCTCTCATTGGTGAAGTGTAACGCGTGGGAGGGCACGCTATCTCCACCAAGTCCTGCCCCGCTTAGCAAGCGCCGAGACCTGACCTGTAGGCGTCGCTGTCCACAACGCCAGATTCCCACCCGCCAGCTTCCCCACCCCCTAATACTGCCGAATTGTATTAGTGTGAACGGCCAGCCAAGCTGGTGACAACGCAGGGAGTTGGATTCGAACACGCGAATCCAGTGTCTCCAGCGTTGGTGACGAACGCAATCTCCGCTATGTCACCTGACCGCTCTTGCATTAAACTTTTGAAGGTATTATTTTGACATGACAAGGAAATTAATACCTCACCCCACATCCTTCTTTCAGATGCGTTTCTATTCCTTACTGTAATCAGTGATCATGACACAAGTCCAGTTCACTACCAGCCTGTGACAATCTCTATTGTCATTGAAAGTCATATCATGATCAGCTTCCCCAGATTTGGTGATTCCTTCCTGTAATGTTTGGACTAATCTATGCACTACCCCAAAGCACTTACCAACACCTCAAAAGTGTGTCTATAGAAACTCATCTGAAATGTCTTGTCATGTCAAAATAATACCTTCAAAAGTTGCTGTACTACTTTGCAGATGTTCAGCCAATAGGTCCAAACTACTCAATGTACCTTGTTCTTTGTAATATGTTTACATTTGAGAGTTTTACAGTTCGAATTTTCTTAACCGTCTATAGCTGGCATTATTGTAATTTCATCCAAGTAAGTTTTTGAGTTGAAAGAGTTTATCAGAATCTCAAAGGCAACATCCAAGTCCCAAACGTTTGTTTCTCGAGGAACAATAGGAGGCAATGGGCATAAATGCCACTCTGCTCTGACTGCTTCCATTGCTTGTAGGCAGTGGTAGAGTTAGTGTTCTCAGTACAGAGTACAAGGCGATATACCAGGAGCCATAAACGCAACACAGAAGCGTTATTATTAACATATACAGAATATGAACTTATACAGAATATGAACTGGTCAATTACACAACTAGAGTGAATAAAGACACAATAATTGATTAATAAAATAACTATTCACCATTAGCTGGACTCAGTTCCGTTTCACTTGAATGAATCGCTCGGGAGTCAGCAGCAGCAGACCATCGATCTTGTATGCTGAGAGTGGGACTGTATCCTTGAGACCTTGTAGGCAGTAGTATACTGCCCTGTCAAGGGCTAACCGCAGTAACTTGAAAAAAGTAAAAATTTTGTTATGAGTGAAATTGACCTTGTCAATAAATGTTTTATCTTGTGACCAAGTTTCAGATGTTAATGTCGCTCAGTTTTGGAGATATGGGGTTTTAAAAACTGCAGTAACTACAAAATCACACTCAAAACCCAGGCAGACCGCAGTAACTTCCAAACAGTGAAAAATGGCTTTAAAGTGTTTTGACTTGCCATCCAAAATGTGTTATAGGTAAATAGATGATAGTACCCAGATTTAACATGTATTAATGAAGTAATCTTTAGGCATACAAAAATATGACATAATTATTTTAATTAACCCCAAAAAAGCAGATATTGCACTCTGCTGCACGATTTCCTTAAATAATTATACAGGTAATGTACAGGCAAAGTGCAGTAACTTCCAATACAATGTTGTTTTCCCTCCAGCTTTCATAACTTAACCTAGCCATTTTGAAAATGAAATTTAATACCTGAATATATTGGAATGATGCTGATCCAAATAAAATGGCTAGGTGAAGTTATGAAAGCTGGAGGGAAAACAACATTGCATTTGAAGTTACTGCACTTTGCCTGTACATTACCTGTATAATTAGTTAAGGAAATCGTGCAGCAGAGTGCAGTATCTGCTTTTTTGGGGTTAATTAAAATAACTACGTCATATTTTTGTATGCCTAAAGATTACTTCATTAATACATGTTAAATCTGGGTACTATCATCTATCTACCTATAACACATTTTGGATGGCAAGTCAAAAAACTTTAAAGCCATTTTTCTCAGTTTCACTGTTTGGAAGTTACTGCGGTCTGCCTTGACAGGGCAGTATAGTTAGTGTACTGTATAGTGTTCTTAGTACAGAGTACTGTAGTGTTCTAGTTATCATTCTGCAAACATAGCCTGCTCTAAATGACGGATGGTGCCTCTGACATTCTGACTAACTCTTTCAATGAAAACACCATCTTGTTCCATGATACATCATGGAGCAAATACATGCAGCTGCATTTCCATATGTAGGTATGTGCACTATTAACAGTATTGCCAGCTGTATAGCATGTAATGTGGATTGGTATTTTGGTTCCACATTGGCAGGACCCAATATACAGCACAACGTTTGTGAATTTTACATGTGCCAAGCGGATTGACAATTTTCAGATAATCTATACATTTTATTCTGTACTGTACATAGATACACTGTGTTATCCCAACGGTCACAATAGTTGCCGTCAACATGTTTGCTCATTCTATGACCACACTATACAAATTTGAGTAATTCAGCCAGGATGTAAACGGCTCTGGTCATGTGCACTGCACATATTGAGACCCTTTATTATTTCAATATTTGCTGGAAATACATTGATACATCATTCAGTAACATTTTCAGAGCCTTATAACAAACATTATTACACTATTGTGACCAGAGGGATTAAATGTGTAATATACATTACATTGTATGTACATGTTATAACATGCATGTATTTATTTTCTATATATATTTTCTATATATATATATTTTCAATTTTAACATTGCCATAATGTTGGAGAGGGCAACACAATGTTTTTGTAAGATAAATAGATGTATACTCTTTGAATAGAAATAAATATAAAGAGTTTGAAGTTGTAACACAATGTTTTTGTAAGATAAATAGTTTCGATGAAGAACAAAACCTCCTAAATGCATACAAAAAAAGGGGAAAACTTCATATCTGCACTTTGCAAGGCACTAATACGTGGTCGGTATTGTTAACATATATAGTCCAAAAACAGTGTACGGTGTTTACAGTGTTATTGTACATTGCTAACATACAGATTATATATGTATACTCTTTTATACTCTTTGAATAGAAAAAAATAAAAGAGTTGTTTGAAGTTGATATAATGTGCTTGTGTAGTTATTTTTCTGTTAACTTTTTCACATGGATTTTAAAACTGAACCTTAAGTTATAGTAACTGCAAATATTTGAGTTGATTAACTTAAAAATTTGAGTTGATTAACTTAAAAGAAATGAGGCATGGGATGGCCTCAATGTCGTTGAGTTCTGTTAACTTAATCACATGGATTTAAGGTTGAACCTTAAGTCACAGTAACTGAACATATTTGAGTTGACACCACTTGAGAACCTTAAGTCACAGTAACTGAACATATTTGAACTGCCTTAAACTGAGAACTGTAAGTCACAGTAACTGAACATATTTGAGTTGACACCACTTTAGAACCTTAAGTCACAGTAACTGAACATATTTGAACTGCCTTAACTGAGAACTGTAAGTCACAGTAACTGAACATATTTGAGTTGACACCACTTGAGAACCTTAAGTCACAGTAACTGAACATATTTGAACTGCCTTAACTGAGAACTGTAAGTCACAGTAACTGAACATATTTGAGTTGACACCACTTGAGAACCTTATGTCACAGTAACTGAACATATTTGAACTGCCTTAAACTGAGAACTGTAAGTCACAGTAACTGAACATATTTGAGTTGACACCACTTTAGAACCTTAAGTCACAGTAACTGAACATATTTGAACTGCCTTAACTGAGAACTGTAAGTCACAGTAACTGAACATATTTGAGTTGACACCACTTGAGAACCTTAAGTCACAGTAACAATATCTATATGAATTGCCTTAACTGAGAACTGTAAGTCACAGTAACTGAACATATTTGAGTTGACACCACTTGAGAACCTTAAGTCACAGTAACTGAATATATTTGAATTGCCTTAACTGATAACTGTAAGTCACAGTAACTGAACATATTTGAGTTGACACCACTTGAGAACCTTAAGTCACAGTAACTGAATATATTTGAATTGCCTTAACTGAGAACTGTAAGTCACAGTAACTGAACATATTTGAGTTGACACCACTTGAGAACCTTAAGTCACAGTAACTGAATATATTTGAATTGCCTTAACTGAGAACTGTAAGTCACAGTAACTGAACATATTTGAGTTGACTCCACTTGAGAACTGTAAGTCAGAGTAACTGACCATATTTGATTTGACTTAACTGAGAACCTTAAGTCACAGTAACAGACCATATTTGAGTTGCCTTAACTGAGAATTGTAAGTCTTAGCCAACTGAAAACATTTGAGTTTATCAACTTAAAAAAATTGAGGCATGGTATGGCCTCAATTTTTTTAAGTTCTGGAAACTTATTCGGGTTTACAGTGTACACTCTGAGTCCTGAACGTGCTGGTAATATGTCTTAAGTGGCTGAAAAGGTCGCACAAATTATATTATCTGATATCTGCTTGGATAATGGCATTCTGTCTTAAACTCTAAAGCGCGTTCCCGTTCAGCTCATTTGCATACAAAACAACGCCTCCATAGCTCCTTATAAGGCAACTGGTGACGCAGCTGTGTGAAATGGAATGGCGGAAGTGCTTTGCGAGCCGCGTGATTACAAAACCTAGCGTCAGTCAGTGCCAATCAGAGAGCGCCTCCGAGAAATGCGGCTAGGTTTCGTAATCACGCTTGCGCCCATCAAAACTAGATTAGATTAATGTATTGGCATCATATACAGCTTGCGGTACACACCTGCTGCAGCGCGCGCGCACACACAGACACACACACACACGCACACGCGCAGTACTGTATATGAATGAATGAATGACATATATAGCCTACGGCGGGCGTAATGAATGAACGCAGTATGGCTTATTATTCCATAATTAGGCCTATAGGCTACTGTTCATTCGTAGGCGCACACAAGCCTTGTTATGGAATATTAATGCAGTCTATTTCCACCGATTAGCTTTAGTTCTTATTTATTTATCCACTGTCATTTCAGTGTTGGTGTATAGGCTATATAGTGTATTTCAATATAAGTTTAATTGATTAATGATATATTCGAAGGAATGCAGGTTTATAGCTATATCAACCCCCTCCAATGTACAGTAAATTACCAAGTATGGTTTTGTCAATATTCCAATGTACAGTTTTGCTTGTACAGTGTAAGTCTATCCCCCACCCACCCCTCCAACCTCCTCCAACAGTTTCTACGTCAAATGTACTCTCTTTTCTGGATTATTTTTGTATCACAAACAGTACTGTATTTGCAAATCTGGTATGTCATAAATGTATAGATGTAACAGTACTGTCTATCTGTGTCATGTGTGTCATATATGTTATGATGAATTGAAAATGGGGGACCCTGATGTAAACAAGACAAAATGCTTTCTCTGGTCTGCATCCTCTTATGTAATTGAGCTGTACTGTACTGTACCCATTCTGCAATCTGTTAATACAGTTTTCAATCAATCAATCAATCAATCAATCAAACAAAGGTCTGTCCCATTGTATACCAATCAATGGGATACATTGCATGTTGTCCTGCATTCTTTCAAATGTATATAATTAATCATTAAAACAGATGTGTAACAAATAAGAAATACAAATTCCACATAAGGCATTAAATTATTATTATTTTCAATCATTTCACAATAATTGCATAATTGTGTTTGAATATCTGAGTAATTATTTGTCCAAAATAGCTGGTTCAGATATGGTTAATCCAGCTGCCCTGTGATCAGATGAATCCATATTATTTATTTTTCCGACAGCAAATGCGTAATTTCTTATCGTACAAATATTGTCATATCTATTTTAATTATGATTAAGTAATTAATTCCAATGAGGCCTGTAGCGTTGACGTGAAGGAATCACTATGAGAACACAGTCTGTCAAGTTATAATAGCATTTTAAATCAATCATGAGATTTGATCGTGGGCTGAGAGCATATTTAAGTGTGCTCCTCAGCACTCTTAAGTCTGCTCTCAGCCACGATCAAATAAGATCTCAGGAAAGTTTGGGGACTCCCACTCCCAGCCCTAATATGTCTTAAATGGGCCGAAATCTCGCTAAGACGAAATATTTTGTCGTAACTTCGCAATGCATCTGCAGGCATTTGTTTGCAAAATAATTCAGCCGAAATAACTTTTATTTCAGTGCATCTGATACAAATGATTCCAGAATAGTGTCCAATTTACTTTTAGTGTGCAACCGACAGGTGTTTTATGCTACTTTTCCAGGACTGTTAGGAGGTTGCGTCATATGTACCTGTATATTCAGAAATCTTCAATAAGATGTGGATGTTATGTGAAAAGGCTCAGCATTATTTTAATGAAATATGACAGAAAGCACTGAACAGCCAAGAATGAACATTTTGATAGAGAATTATCACTTATATGCAAATTAGCCATTGTGTCGTCCAATACGATATAAGGTGGCATATGAATGGTAAATGGACTACATTTATATACTGCTTTTATCCAAACATAGTTCACCACATTCACTCACACACTGATGGCAGAGGAAACCATGCAAGGTGCCAACCTGCTCATCGGAAGCGGTTAGGGGTTAAGTGTCTTGCTCAAGGACACTTCGACACACTGCCGGGAGAAGCTGGAATGTTGTGTATGTTACTTTATGTACAGCTCCAGTATAAAGGTCCTCTATTCTACTGTGCTGTCACTTCCGCTGGGAACAGTTTGAAAAGGAAATATATCTTTACACAGGAGTACAGGATAATTAGATGTGCACAGCACACGTCTGTGGCTAACTAATGATGCACCCATTGTTTACAGCCTTTAGCAATTATTTTTAAACTAAAGCTGAACAAAGATGTTGTTTCCTAATAATTTCTTCTGACATGTCTTTTTGTATGTTCTCATTTGGGGACCATGACCTCAGTTATAATGATATTGTTTTCCCTTTTAATGTGAATAATGTTATTAATAAAACTTTAAAGGGGCACTTCAGCAAAGATCAATCCTGATGTATGTGGCACATAATCTCATGCACATCCAAAAACTTGAAATAGTTTTGCACACATCCATTTAGTTTGACAGTTATTGAGAGTAAATTAGACTGAATGTGGCCCCCGGTGATGTCATCGGGGACATTGAGTCCTTGTGTTAATTACAGCTCAATGAAATGATAAGGTAGCAGTATTTATAAGACAAGGAAGTGCTACTTTTTTCATCTACATCCTTTCATTGAGCTGTAATTAACACAACACAGGGATTCAATGTACCCGGGGCTGATCTCGGACAACGACAAGAAGGCCTACCGGGAGGAGGTTGAGGTACTGGAACGCTGGTGCCAGGACAACAGCCTGCTCCTGAACATTGGTAAAACCAAGGAGCTGATCGTGGATTTTAGGAGAAGACAGCAGGGGACACAAACAACACTGAGGATAAACGGGGCTACCGTGGACAGGGTGAGCAGCTTCAAGTACCTGGGCGTCCACATCTCAGAGGATGTGACATGGACAACACACATAGACTCAGTCGTAAAAAAGGCGAAGCAGCGCCTCTACCACCTGAGACAGTTAAGGAAGTTCAGAGTATCTGGGAAGATACTCCAGTTCTTCTACTCTGGAGCAGTAGAGAGCATCTTGACTGGAAACATCACTGCCTGGTATGGAAACAGCACGGCACAGGACAAGAAGGCCCTACATAGAGTGGTACGCTCATGTCTATATGCGCTGTCTGTGGTGTTGAATAGTGAACAGGCTTCTCTCACAAATGTTCACAAAAGTCTAATTTAAGGCGGTTAGGTGGCGTAGCGGAGATTGCGTTCGTCACCAACCCCGAAGCTGTGAGCTGGATTCTCCGGGGTTGTCACCAGCTTGGCTGGCCGTTCACATTAATACAATTGGCTGTATTAGAGGGTGGGAGAAGCTGGCGGGGTGGGTCCGGGTCATTGTAAACAGCGACTCCTACAGTTCGGTCGGGGCGCCTGCTAAGCGCGGATAGTACCTGAGTGGGATAGTGTGATCCTTCCACATGCTACGCCCACTCAGGGAGGATCCGCGCTCAGGCACGCGGGAACTATAAAACGGCAGGGGGTGCTGGGGGGTCGCCAGATGAAGAAAAAAAAAAAAGTTTTTTTTTTTTTTTTTTTGGTCAGGCCACTGAACTTAGAAGCAGGCCAGGCCAGTGTTTCTATTTGCACCAGCGCAATAGTTAGATAACCTAGGTGGGGAACAACCAGGAGATCACTGCAACTCATACAAGTTGGAGAACTATCTCTCTCTCTCTCTCTCTCTTGCTCTCACACACACACAAAGGGAGCCGCATGTGATTGGTGGAGGCGGGATCCTTACGAAAAACTGCTAATCATTGACACATGCTAGCCTGTAATAATCCCCCCCAGAAAAATGTACTTTGCATTTGATATATTGCAAATATATGCCATCACACACACTGGCATTGAAAGGGTTATAATTATAAAATGAATATGTGGTGTTATGATCAGGGCTGAAGTTGAATAAAATATTGTATTTATCAATTACAAAAAACTGAAAATCCATAAAAATCTGTGTTGTTGCTAATCATACATATGCTAGCCTGTTTTTTAACAATAAGTTGTGATGCCATCACAAACACTGGCATTTAAAGGGTACAAATAAAAAAAATGCCTGCACCAGAATGCAGGAAATTAAGTCTTTGTAACAAAGAAATTCCTGGTGGGGGACCCCCAGACCCCCTGCTTAAAAAGTGGCCTGACTGGGGCTATATTTCCTGGCCTGAATGATTTCCCCAGTCCGGCCCTGGTTAAAAGCCTCCAATGCTTATTAGTGTGTGTGCGTTTGAACGTTTGCATGTTTCAACCATACATTTCCATTTAAAATATTTTTTTTTACCTCCTATAATAGTGGGGGTCGCGGCTCTCTGACACCTTTTTTTTTGGGTCGCGGCCTGAAAAGTTTGGGAACCCCTGGTCTAGCCTGTACCCCCCAGACATGTTGCTGGCCCCGTCAAAACAGTATCCTATCAGCCTCTCCATGGGCAGGTCGAGGCGTAAAAGTATTTTATACACAAAAACAGCGTCTCGGCTAATTGTGTCTGGGCCAGGCATTGTAAAAACCCCAAAAGAAGTTCTGAGCTTCCAAGTTGTCATCGGCTAACTGTATATTACACGAGAATTGTTCTTTTCCAGTGAGTGACATCAGTGGTTCCGTCAGCGCTCAAGCCAAAGATTGGGCTTTTGGATGCTTTGCCTCTAATTTGTCGCTGAATATCATGGGCAAGCAGCTGTAAGATTTCGTTTTGGATGTTGTTGGACATCCAGTTGTCTCTCTTTTGGAGCCAATTCTTCAACTCGGGATCAGACTCGGTGCGCACTCTTTCCATCATGAGCTGCCATAACACCCCATCCCTATTTGCATCACCCCTCAGTGGAAGCCCCTGGCGCCCGAGGGGGGGTATAGGGGAACAGACTCAGTTAACTCTTCAATACCTGATGCTGAGGCTGAACCTGTCGTCTCTGTCTCTCTCTGACGTTTATCAGATTTAGTGGGACTGTCACTGGGACCGGCGGGACGTTTCGGAAATAAATCTGATATTTTTCTTTTCTGCAAGTGAGACATTCTGTGCTAGCAAAGTCTGACTACTAGCTCAAATCGACTGACTGCGCAAGCACTGTATCACAGTAGCTCAGTGGTTCGTGGCGCGTGGGAAGGGCGGGAGACAGGAGGTGAATACAATTAGTTGTTTCACCTGTCATTCAATCAGTCTGTGACAGTCTGTCATCACTCGGAAATCTACTCGGTTTTACACGTATGATTGTGTACATACAGTAGTGTAATGAATGAATGAAAACTTTATTTAACAGATTGGAGAATGGCTACAATACAGTACGGCTCAATACACACAATATTAAAATGGTGATGTGCTTTGAGCAGGATAAACTTATAATATACAGTGTTACAGTTATACAGTTACAGTATATACAAATATATAAATACTACCATAAAAAAAAATAATAAAAAAAAAATTATATATATATATTAATTTTTATTTTTATTTGCAATAATTGAGAGGGGGTGCTGCAGCACCCCCCGCACCCCCCCTTCCCGCGTCCCTGTCCGCGCTGCCAGGTGAAAAGAAGCGGTTGATTGGCTGGACGTGTGTCGGAGGAAGCACGTGATAGCCTCCACTCTCCCAGATGATCTGACTGTGGGGGGTAAGTGCGCAGCGACCAGGAAGGGATTGGGAATTGGCATACGACTAACATTGGGATGGGAGAAAATCGGAGGAAAATGGAGGGGGAAAAAGATAATAAAAAACAAAACAAAAAAGTCTCATTTAAGGTAATGGCCAGGCCATGGTTTGAGAGTGGATTGAGGCAGTGAATGGTCAACTCAGTTTTATTGTACCAACAATTGCTATCTTGGGAAACATGGCATCCTGCTTTCTTATCAAAGAAGTGGCAAATAATGTTAAACTTTTTGTTGACTCATGCATCCCTAAATGTCATGACTTTGTTTCCCGCTCTTTCCTTTGTGTAAGGAGGTTACATGATCTTTGGGCTTTTGTCTCTCACTTCTCACTAACACTCCTCTCTTCCCCATCTATCTTCCTCATATCTCACTCTTTCTTCCTTTAAGATATTCTAGACTTATATCCTATATCTATTATTTTGAATGACGATTATGCTAATGTTCCTTCATTGCTTTAGAATCTTATTGAACTTTAGAAATCGTCTCCTGATCATTATAATTTTGGACAGCAATTAAATATTCCTTTTTTAATATCAATTAATATGGCAGAGATATAAAACATTCATCAGTACAATAGAATAAGTGGAACATTGACATACATAATGAGTTACAGTGTATATATATACATAGGCGCCTACGTAATGGAGCAGGCGAAGCGGGTGCTCTACCAGTATTGAACTTGGGGGAGCAAACTTGTCTCTTTGCTCCCTCACTTTTTGATCATATGATATATCCCCCCCCAATATATAAATATTATCTAACCATAACTACGTAATTTCAATCAAATTAATAATACGCAATGACACTTAATAGCAAGTTTTTAAGTTTCCAAAGATTGCGACACCCCCCTGCCGGATATGGTTTGATCCAGCCCCCAGCAGACATAGCGGAGCCCGGCCGGCGCACTCCAGTCTCACAGCGCTGCAGGCAGCCTCCAGGTGTAAACTGGTACGCAGGCAGGCAGCGTGAACACTTTGTCACAACAGCAGGATCTTCCACTAAGTAAGTTCAGTTGTTCGAACAAACTATTATGTTAGACATCATCTTTACTATTGAGTGGTATAACTTCTACCACGCAATACAATAAAATTGTTTCACGGTCCGAAATGCCATCTGGTCATACCAATAATAATAATAATAATAATAATAACAAAGTTTCCCTCTGGTTGGCGTTAGCTTTAGTGCTAGCCGCTAGCTAACGTTGTCATATATCTAGATATGTGGTGTCGTCAGCTGGATAACGTTGACTTTGTTTGCAAATTTTAACGTTCGCTATGGCAGACGAGCAGGGCCGGATTAACGACGGCCCCCCAAATTTTTAATTTTTAATTTTTTTATAATAATAATAATGCAATAAAAGTCTGAAAATGAAGGGATTATGTCCATGAGTGTCATTTTTAGAAATTAAGGCCTGCCTCTTATATAAGCCCCTCTAATAAAGGCCTGGTGCTCTTTGCAGCTGAGGTAAATAGAAGACCCGTCCTATATTTGAGGATTTACGGTAAATCAAGATGTTCAATTATCTTAAGGTACAATACCTGAAATGAAAATGTGTGTGTGTGTCCAGCCAACCAGGTAACATGGCAGAAAAAAGAAAGAATACAGACATCGGAGCATTTTTCAGTACACCAAAACGCAAAGTAAGAACCCTAGTAGCCTAATAGCTCAACGACTTAAAGGGCGGGCTCCACAAATAATGGATTGCACGGTATTAATTGCACCCTTACTTACAATTCATTATGAATTGTAAATGGGGGACCCTGATGTAAACAAAACAAAAGTATTTCTCTGGTCTGCATCCCCTTAACAATTGTGTGTATTGAGCCGTACTATATTGTACCCATTCTGCAATATGTTAATACAATTTTTTATCAATCAATAACAGATTGCAGAATGGGTACAGTACAGTACAGTACGGCTCAATACACACAAGTGTTAAGGGGATCCAGACCAGAGAAAGACTTTCGTCTTGTTTACATCAGGGTTCCCCATTTTCAATTCATAATGAATTGTAAGTAAGGGTGCAATAGAAATGTTTCATAATGATGTTCAGTGTATTCATAAGTGTATTGCTCTCCTTAATGTAGAATGATATGGTGACTGTACAGACTCAGGAAGGAGAGAAAGAGACCCAAGATTTACAGGTAATGGAAATATCAGACAGTCAGCTTAAAGTGTAGGATAACATAACAAATTAAGACACAAATACTTGGATTATATATCCCCCCCTCTCTCCCTTTCTTTACAGAGTAGCATAAAGATTGTGTATTCAAACCGGTTCAGTGTATTCATAAGTGTATTGCTCTCCTTAATGTAGAATGATATGGTGACTGTGCAGACTCAGGGAGGAGGCAGAGAAGGAGAGAAAGAGACCCAAGAGTTACAGGTAATGGAAATATCAGACAGCTTAAAGTGTAGGATAACATAACAAATTAAGACACAAAATAGGCTATATTTACAGCAGACCCTGTTATTGTTCCTTGTTGGTATTTTTTCTCTCTTTCTTATTAAAAACTTGGCCTATTTGAAAGGAGATTGATTTAATAAAAATAAAAGAGCGAAAAATCAATATACAGTATATATACAGTATATATATATTAATATATTATTATTATTATAGTAATTGGCTATCATACTGCAATATAAACTGAGTTTTATAGTGAAAAGAGCAGCTTTATTAGTCAAGATTGAAGGCTCTATATTGCAGGAAATTGCACGTACAGGTTCATTAAATGAAAAAAATATCAAACCACCCCTTGCCTGTATATAAAAAAAAATTATAAAAAAATAAAATAAATAAAATAAATTGCACCCCCACTTTCAACTATAACTAGGCGGCCATGTATATATAGTCAATCGATAATATTTTATCTGATTAATCGCATGATTGTCCAGTTAACTTGTGATTAATCGCTAATTAATCTAAATATTTAGTTTGTTAATTTTTTTTATCTACCATAAACAGATCTTTTTCAAGTTCCAAGTTTTAATACTCATATCAACATGAGAGTCAACAAATGCTTGCTTTATGCAGCCATTTAACACAAAAGGATGACCCTCATGCATTGCAAACTTGCATCAAATTCAAAACAGAGTGATTCACAAAATAACTTAAAAGAAAATAATAATTTAAAACAATGAATAAAGTGTGCATGAAATAATAGGGGAAAGAAAATGTTAGGAACTTGTTACATTCACCCACACAAGGGCTGAGGACTCACACCCCCGCCCCCCCCCCCCCTCTCTATCACACACACACACACACACACACACACACACACACACACACACACACACACACACACACACACACACACACACACACACGCACACGCACACACACACACACACACACACACACACACACACACACACACACACACACACACACACACAGAAACAAACATAGTATCAATGAGAGTATCAATAATGCACCTGAGTAAAGTCTAGTAAATAAAAAAAATATTAAAAACTTCTAAAAAGTTAATCGTGAGTTAAAAAAAATAGTGGTGTTAATAGAATTGTGCGTTAATACCGTGTTAACTTTGACATCCTTAATATATATATATATGATGTACAGACTATAAGGGAATGACGTAGATAGAAGGCTATGTGTATTCATATGTGTGTGTGTGTGTGTGTGTGTGTGTGTGTGTGTGTGTGTGTGTGTGTGTGTGTGTGTGTGTGTGTGTGTGTGTGTGTGTGTGTGTGTGTGTGTGTGTGTGTGTGTGTGTAGGTGTGTGTGTGTGTGTGTGTGTGTGTGTGTGTGTGTGTGTGTGTGTGTGTGTGTGTGTGTGTGTGTGTGTGTGTGTGTGTGTGTGTGTGTGTACAAGTTGAAGACCATGTGTATGCATCTGTGTGTAATAGAAAGAGAGGGGGGGTTGTGTGTGTGTACATAGATATGACGGAATGATGTAGAGATATGACTAAAGGCTATGTGTATGCAATTGAGCATAAGATAAGATAAGATATTCCTTTATTGATCCCCTTGGGGAAATTCAGGTGTCATAGCAGCATGGGGTAAGGGTTAGGGTTAGGGTTAGGTAGGTACAGGTATGGGCAGGGTAATAGTATAAGACATAAATATAGCCAATAAAATTATAGTACAGATAAAAATAAGCAGTGTAAACAATATAATTAACTCTGAATAATAAGCATATGAGCAAGTAGGCAGTGTAATCAAATGTGCAGATGAGGGTCTGTATGCCCTATCAGTGATATGTTACAATAAATATGGTCAATAACACTTAGAATCTGAATATATAATATGAGTAAGTAAAGTATACAATGTACACAGCTGCAGTATACATAAGGTACCCTAACTGGCATTATATACGTCATACGTTGTAGTATGTGTGTGTGAGTGTTAGAAAGAGAGAAGTGTGTTGGTAAATGTCCCTGTCAATGGCGAAAGCATCTTTTCTGCCGAGAAAGTCCCCTAGTACGTACTCTTGTTCTGGTTTAATTGTTGTTATTGAGTCTATTTCTGCTTTAACTGCACTAATGGCTGTCTTTATTCAAACGTTACCGTTCGCTGCTTCGGGAGACGTCATTAGTGTTTTGCCGGCAGCAAAACCAGTCAGCGGCTGCGTTCCACAGGGGGGGACAGAATAGTAGACAGAACAGCCAGTGCCGTCTGGGAGAAATGCGAGGCCCTGTGTGAGATTTAAACGCGAAAAATATATATAATTAATATAATGACCTTTTTTTTCTTTTTTGTGTGCATTTTTTTTTTTTTTTTTTTTTTGCATACAGTCAACATATTCTTAAATAATAGCGCTGCCCGAGGCTTAGTGGCAATGCACCTGTACAGTCGTACACCTGGCAGTAACAGGGATAATGCATAAAACACCCCTGGAACCTGATAAACAAGCTTAAAGCCAGGTACGTTTTTCAAGCAAGACATGCAGATTTGCAGTTCTGTTTCGTTAAGGCTTCGCTCAGCACCTAGTTGCATATATCTCGCTTCAGCGTATATACACTGATTAAAAAATTCCACCATGTACCTTTACAAGCCAGCATTCATCTGACCACACCCCCATCCGCTTACCTTCATAAGCAGGGGTGGGGCCACACACTCATCTCCTTCTCAAATTTCATCCACAAGGAAGTGCCTGCTATATGCCCACTTGACGTGGAGAAAAATATATTAGTCTGAGGAAAGGAAAACAGAAGAACAAGGAGATACGTTGACATCATATCTTTATTTTCTCTCTCACTATTTTCGAGAAAATACGGCGATATTTTCTTCGTTATTGGAGTGTTTGGAAGATGATTTCTGACCTTCAAACAGCTTTTTGTATTGGGAGCTCACGCCGCTGACATGCTCCCCAGCTATAGTCCTCCTTGCTGCGGCTGGATGGGGTTGCCCTCCGGCCACACAGCTGGACTGTGGGAAACAACGACTGTGTGAGAAGCGGTTGTTTCCAGGATGGGGTATGTACTGTTTTGCTTGCAAGCTCTGGTTGTTGTTGATGCTGTGGGGGTTAACTGACAATTTACGAAACGCCGACTCCAGGCTGAGGTCCTCTGCTCGGCTTAAACGGCGGTCGGAGGATCTTGGTCTGACGCCCATGATGGTCAATCTAGTGGGCCGCGACAGGTCCTGGTGATCCCAGGATTCTCGAGCGGATGCTTCTCTGTCCCGTGCAGGCCCCATCTTTCATATACAAATGAAAGTATACCCTAACGAGGAAAAGTGGGCATAGGATCTTCTTTATCGGGAGTTCCATGCTCAAAGGGCCCCGCTGTATGTCTGGATCACCATTGACAACTGTGTTCTGACATTCTTTTTCTTTTCCCTCTTAGGGGAGGGACTTGGACGGCGGCCTGTCTGAAGTGTGGCTTGTTATGTCGTTGTGTTCAGTTCAGGTGATAGCTGCTTAGCTTGCGTGCTAGTTGTGGCCTACTGTGCAGCTGTTAGCTGCGGCGTTAGCTCGCTGTGTTTACCAGGCTAGTAAACGTTAGCTTGTTGCTATCAGTCGATCGGCTGTTAGCTTAATGCTACACTGTTGAACGTTCTATGACTATAACATGCCTTAAACACTCTGACTACGACGTCATCTTTGACAGAGGATGTTAGTCGAACCTACACCGGAGCCCTGCCAGCGAGGACTGCGTCAAACATGGAGAAACGTAGCGGCTGGGTGGCGCAACGACGTTACCCTCATCGTCAACACAGGGATGCTGTGTTCGACTTCGGTGCCCCGTTAGCCAGATTGCAGTTCGCTTGGCCTGCGTTCAGGGTAGGAAGGTCCCTACCGGACCTTAAACACTTCTTCTTTCCTTCCCTTCTAAATGTTTTGTAATAACGATGTTTTCCAAAACGTGTGTTGCTGCAATACATTGAGGATACGACGCGTGTTGTGTGTGAATTGTCTTGTCACTGGTATAGCTTCTCTCTCCATGGAAATCGGGTTGTTGTTTTACATGTGTAAAAATGATCTGGTTAGTTGTGATGAGAACATGTGTGTTCATGTAAACGTGAACTCACAACTAAGGGGGTTAATTAACCTATAAAGCTTTGCTTAGTGACATATGATTGAAGAATGAATTCTTTTCTCAGCCTGTAATGACAATGAACAGTGTTCACATATTAACAGGGTTACCTGTTCAACTTGGTCGTATCAAGGGTAAGGAAGGAGGGGTGATCCCCCCGGTTCCCTGGGGCTTCCCCCCCTCCTCTCAGACATGTTGTTTACAATATATTGTGTCACTGTGTTTGTGGGGATACGATGTAACCCTCAGCTTAATTGCTGGGGTTGTGCTAACCGCTTGAGAAACTATATTTTCCTAAAGAAAAGATTGTTTGGTCACTTATCGTGTGTGCTTAGCAAGGCTTGTGGCCAATACATAATCAAGGATTCTGTATTCTCTCGTTATGAAAAACGGCGTTCCTCTGTAGAGAGTGTACTTTGCCATTTTTTGTTGTGATAAAGGGTTGTGTGTGTCTTGTGATCTACAACTGGGTTAGGTTGGCCACAGAAGCACATGTGTAAGTCTGGTACCGGGGCTCTTAAAGGGGGCCCTCTCTATTCTGTGTTTTTTCCTTAGTAAAAATCAGATAGCAGGTTAGCGCATGAGCTATGTGAAGCTGTTATATACTTCATGTAGTAGAATATGACTGTGTCATGCTCTATTTGTCATTACATCGTATCATGGGTGTGGGGTCGTAAAGGGGTGAACTGGTAATCCTTTCCTCCCCTTTTCTGATTGGTCAGGGGTTAAAACCTCCTGTCCTTCAAGGTTCCTGTCACGTTGCTGTTCGGCACGTTACAGGGTAAGAGGGGGGGGTTCCTGGTCCCACGCCCTGGAAGATTGGGCGTGTGCACCGCAGAAATTCCCCCGCCATAGAGTACGTCACTGTGCGCGTCTCTGTTGGTAAGACTTCCGTGAGTTGTTCAGGTCCATGTTATGGATCTGTTTCAGGGAGTTGTCAGAGCTCCTCCTCACGAAGCTACTCCTCGGGCCTTCTGTGAGTTCGGACTCTCCTTCCCTGTGAGGGAGCCTCCTCAGAGTTCAGAGCCTCCTCCTCAGATTGTCAAGGTGAGTAGAACTTCAAAAAGGAGTTCTGCTCTATTGTGTGTGTATTCGATTCAATTCGATTATTGAGTGTGTATTGGTTCAGTGCCTTCTCCTCAGAGAGCCCTAACCCAAATATTACATAGCTCAATGTTGCAATATATTCTTTTCAATCTACACAGCTCGCGTGGAAAGTCTCTCTGGGGATTTCCGTCTCCTCCCTATGGCGAGGGTGGTGGGATGTAAAAATGTAAACAATTTTTACCCTCAGCTGCGTCACGTGGGATTCATGTCAGGCTGTGTTTCTTTCTTTTTTGAATAAATAGAGGAAGGTACATGAAGTACGACGGCTCCGTGTCGTTCTCCCAGGCGACTTGGAGGAACAATATTTGGTGTCTTGCTAGACTATCCATTGATGTGTTTGGGTCACAACGCATACATAGTGCTGGCTCAGTGTGCTTCTGTTAAAGAATCATGCAGTGGCTAAGTGCGCCTTGGTTGCTTGTTAAAACAGCGTTTTTATAGGGCAACTGGGATGGAGTTTTGTCTCTTCCGAGCGCCAGTTTACTAGGTTGTCTCGATGAATTCTCGTTCATATCTGGGGGATGTTAACGGAATAGATCTGAACATAGGTAGAGGGGTCTCACGCCCTTGGGGTGGGCCACTGAGCACGGTCCAAATGGGACTGTCTGGGTGGCGCCCTCTTTTCATGTTTTAGATCGACACGCATACCTACCCCCTCTCCTGGAGTGGGCATGTCGACGTGGTTAGGACACGGGACTGGTCTGGTCACGCTGGTCCAGGTCAGTTAACCCATTGTCCGCCGGGGATGCAGATCTGCTGTTCTGGTACCCTGAGGGACTTGTGCTTTTTTCGGGGGGAAAAATGCCGGTCGGTCCGGGTGTCACAGGGTTAGGCGTTATGGAGACCCTTTGTTGGGTACATGTTGTACTCTGCACTATCGTAATGGCTTATGGCCATACCAACCTGTACACGCCCGATCTCATCCGATCTCGGAAGCTAAGCAGGTTCGGTCCTGGTTAGTACTTGGTTGGGAGACCGCCTGGGAATACCAATTGCGGTGTGCTTAGGGCTGGTTCTCCATTCTTTTCGCTCCTCTCTCACGCGTGGCGAAGAGGGGGCTGTTGGGGTGGTCTTGGACCTCCTCTGGTAACCCTGTGCTTCCCGTGCCGCCGGGCCCGGTCCGAAGTAAAGTTTAGTTGATACCGTAGGCCTGGGATAACCCTTTTTTCTTGAGGGGTTATAGGAACGACCACCGTCTGTCCCATGAGGGTGGTTGATTCCCTGGTGTGTTGGAGCAGAGTCAACTCCCGGGTTACCCGGTTGAGTGTGCCCCTGCACGTTCATGACGTCTGCCAATCATGTCAGCCTTCTCTGCCTCAACCCCTCTGGGTGGTTTTTTTTTAATGGAGGCTTTGTCATGGTGACAACAACGCCAGCATATGCCCCTTCCGCCGGGGGGGCTGTTTTTAGCTGACTCCTTTGGCGCCTGTCTCGTCCGCAGTGCTTCAGGCTCAGGTTACAGCCTGCTGCCTGGTTTCCCCGGTGCGCTGCCTGCTTCCGTTGGTTAACCTTTTGTGTGCTTACGGCCATGCTGACTGCCTGTTCTGCAGGGTCAGTGTGCCAGGCGGTGTGCTATTGGGGGGAAAGGGCCCGCTCTTGGAGGGGGCCTTATCCGAATACGCTGGCAATGTGGGGGGCGGTGTCACTAAGTGACCGCCTGGTGGGATCTTGATGCCTGGTGTCATTTGACCTCTCCGGGCCCCCTTTTTCCAGGGGATCCAGTCCCTTCGGTGGGTCTGGGTCTTCCTTCGCGCTCTGCTGCTACAGCCTTGCCACGGGGTTGGGTTGCTCTTGACCCCGTGATTTTGGGGGCAGTAAACAAGGTTGTTCCTTCGTTCGTTCCCGGGTGGCATGCGGGTTGTGCGTGTGTGTAGTCGTGGGGTCAAGCCACGGTCTGCTCACCCTGTGCGTTGAGTTGCTTGAGTTCCTCTTCGCCTGGTCGGATCCGTCTCCCTCCCGTAAGCCTCCAATAGGGAGGGTATCCTCCATTAGGTTATCCTCCATTAGGGAGGGTCGGGGGGGCTCGGTCCTCCCCGGTCTGATGGTTGTGGGGGGCCTCAGCGGGGTGTATTTGTCGGGCTAAGGCTCCTGCTCAGCTCCTGTTATGCAACTAGGTGCTGAGCGAAGCCTTAACGAAACAGAACGTAAGGTTATGAATATAACCCAGTTCTGTGAGTTATGGTGCGCTCAGCACCTAGGACGCCGCTGCAGCCCTTGATTTTTCATTGTGGTGAAATTTGTTGGGAAGGAGATGAGTGTGTGGCCCCACCCCTGCTTATGAAGGTAAGCGGATGGGGGTGTGGTCAGATGAATGCTGGCATGTAAAGGTACATGGTGGAATTTTTTATTCAGTGTATATACGCTGAAGCGAGATATATGCAACTAGGTGCTGAGCGCACCATAACTCACAGAACTGGGTTATATTCATAACCTTACATTTTGCCTTATTTGAATCGAACTCTATAAGCTTAGTACACACTCGTACAGTGTGAGCAGACCCTGTTGCATGATGCAACACACCGAGTGAGAGAGAGAGAGAGAGAGAGAGACAGAGAGAGACCGAGAGAGCACGAGAGAGAGAGCGCAAGAGAGAGAGCAAGAGAGAATGATAAAGAGAGAGAGAGAGAGAGAGAGAGAGAGAGAGAGAGAGAGAGAGAGAGAGAGAGAGAGAGAGAGAGAGAGAGAAGATAGAGAGAGAGAGAGAGAGAGAGAGAGAGAGAGAGAGAGAGAGAGAGAGAGAGAGAGAGAGATAGATCCACGGCGGGAACAGAATAGATTGCATTAAAAACTCACCAAACATCCAAGAGGAAGGAGACAACCGTGGAGATGACAAAGTTCACCAGTACATATTGTCCCCCCCGTTGGGATGAACCGTTGAGTCTGTTCCTAGTTTATCTGCCACACGTTAGCACTCGATAACGTAGCTAACGCTAGTTAGCTGTCCCTGCCTTTAGCTAAGCCGACATGGCTAGCCTGACTGAACATTCTAACACGCAACAACTTTCATCTTCAGTCCATCTGCCGAACGTCCTCTTCTTCTTGGCATAACCTAATCACTATACTTGGTATTGATAAGCTTACGGCACGCAGCATTATTTCTTCTGCTCCGATGCTGCACATTTGGTTTTCAAAAGTAGCTTGGCTCTTGGTCAAGAAATCCACTCGCTCCCGTGGATAGCGCCGAATAGACCCCGTACCTGTACCCCCCTCCCCTCATGGATAATACCGGTCTTCTTCACATCTCTCTACCGACTACCAGACCGATGCCAACCAGCTCCCCCTAGTGTTAGTCCTCCCACTATGCTTTGCAAAAAAGTAAACGGGTCATTGAATGAAACCAATAGTATATCTGCAGAGCTGCAGAACCCGGAACACTATTCTACAAACGTGTCTAATGTGAAATATATAAGCATGTAAGCAAAACTAGATTTTAGGTCTGTGATGGAAAGTGATTGTTAACATTCGATTTATTTTTATTTTTATAAAAAAAATATATATATCTTTTTCGCGAGGCCCCCCTCCCCGCGAGGCCCTGTGCGACCGCACTGCTCGCACGCCCCTTGAGATGGCCCTGAGAACAGCAGATTGGTTCCGATTGCATTACAATTCCAGGAAATTGATGTGGATTACTTTGGTGTAACCCAGCATGCCCCTAGTGGCCGAGTGTGCGTGCATCCCAGGGACGTACGTAACGCCCAGCGTGGCAGACACAAGCTAGAAGACATTCTGTACTGGAGCTTTTCGACTCACGTATTATATAGGATTCAAATGTTATATGTGATTCAAGTCCGTATCCGCTTCCTTTCATTTGTGCTAAACTGTTACGAGTGTGCTTCTTCGGCATGGTGAACCCAGGTAGCAGAGTGAATACAATGAGAGATGAGACAGGAGTCGACGTGGTGACGATACAGTGTTTACTTTCACAAGACAGGATACAATACACGACTGACAAACACAGGTAACATTTAACAATGAACCAGCAAGTGCATGCTGCCCAGAACACTTAAATACAAACACTAATTAGACACAGAGGGTAATTACTAACAGGACACAGGTGTGGTAGACAGAACTAACAGAATACAGAGCACACAGGGGAACAATAACAATTGTACAAACTGAGACAAACGAGACTAAACATATTTACAAAGCACAGACAGGGGAACACAAAACTAACACAATGGAAACAACAATGACAACATAGACAAAGAACATAACAAATATAAATGGCAGATGAGAATGTTAAGTAGGTGTGTGAGCTGATGCCAGATCTGCCACATCTGGCTCAGCCCACCGGTTGCCAATGTTATGTTGTGAAGGGTATTGATGGGGGTTGTGAGTGTCTGAGTCCTGGACCAACCGAACCGGGCGGAGGGTTGCCGGTTGGTCCCACAGGACCGGGGGAAGTGTTACACTAAACTAACCGCATTCCCTCAATAACCGCATTCCCCATGATGTTGGTGTGTTCCTTTAAAAATGCTAAGCCCGGTACGGCCTTCAAAAGACAGTGATGGTGCAAGGTAAGGATGATATATGGACTGCTAGGCATTAGCTTGTAAGTGTAACCAAACAACGTTCACGTTTCACAACTGGCTGCGCCGACACATACTGTAACGATAATTGTGCCGTGGGTCTGGATGGTTTAGTGATTATCTCTATCGTAATCTTTATTGCTTGATGAAGACTGGCTATAGATTTTTCACTGTCACCACCCCCCTGTCTGTGAAACTCATATGGTGCTAATAGCCTAGCCAAGCAAAGCTGGACTTCTGGATTTAAGAAAACACACACACACACACACACAGATGATGACGAGGTTAATCTCCCTTATGTATCCCTTCACTCTGCTTGCGACTGACTATGTATTATATATCACACACACACACAAACTCACACACCACACACACACCACATACACACATACACTTACACACCTTACACAGGTGCACTGTGTCCCAAGATGTGTGCACAACGTGTGCATGTGTGTGAAAAAAGATTGCCCAAACCGTCTTTGACCCCCCCCCCTCTCTCTCTCTCTTTCTGTGGGCAGACGTGAGGATAATGTCTACCTTTTATTTATTTATTTATGTATCCATTTAGTTATTTATTAGACCCCCCCCCCCAAACTCTCATCCATCCATCCACCGTGAAGGAAGAGAAGAAAAACATTTTTAAAATGAGAAACTCTGTCCTTCAGCATCATTACTGGCAAAATAAATATATTACTGCTACACATGAGTAGACTGCAAAGACAGAGTAAGAGAGAGTGGGAGAGAGTATGAGAGAGAGAGTAGAGAGAGAGAAGGAGGTGAGAGAGGGGGATAGATATATATATATATATATATATATATAGAGAGAGAGAGAGAGAGAGAGAGAGAGAGATAGAGAGAGAGAGAGAGAGAGAGAGAGAGAGAGAGAGAGAGAGAGAGAAATAGAGAGAGAGATATATATATATATAGAGAGAGAGAGAGAGAGAGATAGAGAGAGAGAGAGAGAGAGAGAGAGAGAGAGAGAGAGAGAGAGAGAGAGAGAGAGAGAGAGAGAGAGAGAGAGAGAGAGAGAGAGAGAGAGAGAGATAGAGAGAGACTCATCCATTTTTCATGGCTGTTCACATCAGCTGAACTTACTGGACCAGAGAGAGAGAATGAGAGAGAGGGAGGAGAGGAGAGAGTGTTCCTTCGCCATGTGACCTACAGTAGTGTTTGAACGCGCTCTGTGTTTTTGTACAGGTGTTTCTCTGACTTCCTGGGGACAGGGCTCTATATTAACCCTTCAAGTCCCCTTGTGCTCACCGTGGACTGATCACATCAAGTGTCCTTCAGACTCAAGTGTTTTTGCAATATGACGGCTTATGATTTGGACGTACAATCTCCTCCTACGCCCAAGAAGAACCAATTTAGTTTGAGTATATAAATGTGGGATGAATTGTTTCATTTGTAGATTTGAAAGGAAGAATTCAGGAACTTTCTTAACCCATTGTAGATTAGGGTAGGTATACTGTTGTGAAGGATCAGATTAAACCGAATATATATATTTATTTATGGATATATATTTAATAGTATTTGTATATCGTTTGATATCCCTTGTATATTCTTTGTACATATACACTGAATATCTCTTTAGTCTACTACAGCCCATAATAGTTCATTCTCTCATTGGACAAGAACCTGGCGCCAGCAGACAGGCCCCTTGAGTCAAGTTCAATAGTGCCGACGAACATGTCCCAACTAGCCCCGGTTCCGCGTAGGAATACGGCTACCGAAATACGAATGGTACTATTTGTTCACCGTGCATATAAATAGGGCGCAAGTAAAGTAGAACTTTCTTTTAGTCCATTAGTCCTTTACCCTCCAACCTAGTAACAGACGTGAAGCCTCACCCACGACCCACGTGTGGTGCAGTATGGCCTATTTTGGCCCCAGAATAGGCATTGAGACCTCGTGTAAATTCATAGCTGAATTGTCATAGTTTGGCACTGTACCGTCGAGTGGGACGTATTTCTATTAAGTAATAATAGTCTATTATGTATGGTGCATCGTTCGGTTAGAGTTCTAAAGTGAGCAGCACCCCCATCGTTTCCTCGCGTTATCTAGAGTCTTAACCA
The DNA here is from genome assembly GCF_963971535.1 of Notolepis coatsorum. Lineage (NCBI taxonomy): Eukaryota > Metazoa > Chordata > Actinopteri > Aulopiformes > Paralepididae > Notolepis > Notolepis coatsorum. Next base: position 278,421,407 of record NC_140165.1, read on the forward strand.
GGCTGAGCAGACCACGCGTGGTGCTTTCATCCGAGGAGTTCTGGGCGAGGACGAGTGGACCTGCACATTGGATTACCTACCCGGACGACTGCTGAGCCTATACGGCATGGAATATCTATTTGCTTTGGGTGCTTTGATTTGTGGAGCGGATAACAGCCAACGCCAGTGAGTGTTGGAATTACCCCCGAGAGGAGCCCAGGTGAGACGGCGCTCAACCCAGACCGAGGCCGCCTCGCTTCTCCTTCGTTGTGGACCTACAGCTACCGTCTACAAGAGGGCCCAAGTGTATTCATCTGTGGATCAAGATCCTGCGGGCACTGTTTTCTGTACCTGAATTCTCCCCAGGAATCGTTGGCCAGATGGGATGCAGCTGACGGCTCTCTAACCCCCCCCCCCCCCCCCCCCCTTACTGACTTACAACCAGCAGGACCCCTTTAGTATCCCGCTATAATCCTTAAGTACCATCGCTATAGTTTCCCTAAAGAACCAGGTTGTATACTTGCTTCCTGCGTAACCAGAGATTGGACATTCAGTGTTGATTTGCCTACGAATACTCATTTGCCTTACAAGTGCATTCAAATCATAAATGTAATTAAGTGAATGTTGTATATACCTTTTGCTATATTAAACCTTCGACTGTTATATTTGTGTGGACCTGGTTTCATATGTGGGAAAGTGTTCATCATACTTAGATATCGTGTACTGGATGGCCAGAAGTTAAAGTACATCAAGCGGTAGTGGTTTAATGATACCATACTTATCAATACAGTCAGGGAATTGTACCCCTCAGTTACAATTGGTCCTTCGAGCCGGAGGGTAACTAGTGTAATATTAATATAGTGTTATTAATATTGAAATGGCCTATGATGAACACTCCACGAAACGGTCCTCCTAACGTAGAACGCCCGCGGCGCAGATGACAGACACCTCAGTACTTAGAGGATTACGCTGTCAGTCAACTACCTAGCCTTCTACAGACGGTAAACGCGGTAAAAGTAGAAAGTAAAATTATGTCTGACCTTAACGACCAGGTTACCCCGACCACAGAGGCCCTAGTGGGTTCTAATGTAACTGACCAAGCTCACGGTGGGGACCAGGAGGGAACAGACATGCCTTTACCCCCCGCCAATACCGAAGAAGTAGTCCCCGACCAGCTCCGGGAGGAAGACAACCCTCCAGAGGTGGAACCCTGCACGGAACAAGATGAGGAGAGCGCCGAGGAGATAGAGCTCCAGGACTCCCCAACGAGGACAGCCAGGAGCGGCTCACCTCTACAAGCGTCTTCCCCCAGCGAGGCGGAGAGGATGCTGTCACAGGCGTTCCTCGTCAGCCTGACAGCCTCTACCGAACGCGATTGACTCCAGGGTGAACGCGATCGACTTCAGGGTGAACGCGATCGACTCCAAACACAGCAACAGAGCGAAGAAGAGCACATACGCCTGGAGATGAGACGCCTTCAGACGGAAGAGAATATGGCAAGAGACCGGTCCGACACCCAGCGCGCCGCTGACGGTGCCCAAAGAGAAGCAGAGCGCGACATCGCTCTCATCCAGCGCGAAGCCGAGCGTGACAGACTACAAGCCGAGCGCGACAGACTACAAGCGCAGCTAATGGAGCAGCTGATCACCAGGGCAACACCCTCTCCCTCCGCCAGGGGTTCAAGGGCCTCGTCGAGACAACAGTCAAGGGCAGCATCCCCTAACCGACCAAGCGACCCTGAACTTGACCACCAGAGAGAGCCTATACCCCCCGCAGACCCCCTTCCCCGACCGGTCCAAGCGAGACCCAGCTACAAGGAAGGAGCAGCATACACTGCGGAGAGGCTAAATAAACGACTACAGGATCTAGAGGACCTGACAGAAGAAGAAGAGGGAGAGGAGGAGAACCAAGCCCGACGACAGCACAGTACTCCACCGGACCAGGAGGTCCAGTACAGCCCAGGCTATACCCCCGCGGCGCTGCGCTACAGACCCCCGACTCTATTCACGGGTGAGCATGACGCACGACCAGCCCCGAGGAACAGCACCTGGACCAGCGGGCCATGGTACCCTGCCGGTACCAGCCCACAGAGAGGCGCAAGAGGAGACTCGCCTAGGAGGCCTCTCTCCCAACGCTCACCGATGTGCCAGCCATCCACGGCGTCATACATTGGCACACCGACGTTTCCAGACTTCACCCATGAGAATCGAGCACAGTACACGGAGCTCCGGATGTGCTTAGAGACAATGATGGTGGATGTCGTTGACGAACGCCACAAGTATGCAATATTACTGAAGCACCTGAAAGTACCCCGAGCGCACAATATAGCGTTAGCCTATGCCACCTCTACGACCCCATACACCGCGGCTCTAGCAGCGCTGGACCAGAGATATGGACGTATATGGGATTACGTAATCCAAGAGATAAGGCATATTGACCGCCTACCCCCAGCAACAGACAATCGCTCACTAGACGACCTGTCTATAAAAGTGCAGTCCCTGGTAGGGATGCTGGGAGCGCAACGAGAAAAGGGTATGCACGAGCTATACGCCAACTCTAACGTCGAGAGGATTTTAGAGAAGCTGCCGCCCGCCAGACAAGAGCGCTTTAGGCGGCAAAGAGACCACCGTGATCCTAACGGTCCCGAACCATCCCTCCTCGATTTAGCCGACTTCCTGATGAGAGAAGTCAGCAGCCTACGCTTGGATACATTCGTGCGGAGCACACCAAGCTCCAGAGAGGGACCTAGGAGAGTAAACGATGGAAGAAGATCAGTGACTGTCATGCACCAATCAGAATCAGTACCGAGCAGTAAGAACCACAGTACCCCCTCGAGAAAAGAGAAGTGGAAGATGGTGTGCCCGTACTGCGAGAAGGAACACTGGCTGTCACAATGTGACCTGTTCAAGAAGATGAATGCAGAAGAAGTGAGTCAATGGATAAAGTCCAACAGGCGCTGTTACCGATGTGCGCGCAGTCACATGGCAGCCGAGTGCCGCCTAAAGAAGAGGTGCAGTCGGTGTGACGGAGCCCACCTAGATGTCCTACACGACAGTAACAGAAGAAAGCCTGCACCTGCACCATCGAGCAGCACAAAGGCAAGTGTCATGTACATTGACCCCGCCAGCAGCAGCGGCGCCCAGGTGCTCTTAAAGGTAGTCCGTGTAACATTGAGCCACCAAGATAAAGTCATGGACACTTACGCCGTCCTTGATGACGGGTCAGAGAAGACCCTTCTCCTCGCATCCGCTGCGGCCCAGCTGGGACTGCGGGGGAGCGAGAACCAGATGACGATTCGGACAATAAGAAGAGATTTAAAGACGATAAAAGGCGAGAATGTCTCCTTCACTATCGCAGCAAGCGGGCAGCCAGAGAGACGGTATAGGATTACAAATGCTTTCACCAGCCAAGAAATAGGACTATCACAGTACACCTACCCCATCGCCAAGCTGATGGATAAATATGTGCACCTGCGTCAACTACCTATCCCGCTCATAGACGGCGCCACCCCGACCCTGCTGATAGGCTCCGACCATGCAGACCTCATAGTCCCGATAGACCGGGTCCATACAGGACCCAGAGGCTGTCCTGCAGCAGTCGAGACCCGCCTAGGATGGACACTACAAGGCCCCCTCGCTAAATCTCTCAACCGAACAGCAGCCACTAGCTGCCTCCACTCCAGAGTGACAGAAGAAGACACCACTCTCCTGCAGCATGTCGAGAGGCTATGGACACTAGAGACAATGCCCTCTAAGAACGAAAAGAAAGACATTCGTTCTAAAGAAGACATTTACGCCATAAACCTCCTCGAGCAAGGGACAAAGAGAGTCACAGTCGGCGGAGTGATGAGATACGCAACTCCACTCCTGAGGCGAGAGGGAATGCCCACCTTTCACGCCACGAAAGAAGCTACGGAGCGGTATCTATTGAACACAGAGCGGCGCCTAGCCAAAGACCCCGCTCAAGAGAGTGTGTACCGCGCTGAGATTGAGAAGCTAATCACAGCGAGACACGTAATGAAGATTGACATTAAAGAGGCCGATCAGACGACCGAATCATGGTACGTGCCGCACCACAAGGTCCACCACAACGGCAAGGATCGCATTGTGTTTAACTGCAGCTACCAGATCGGATCCCAGAATCTGAATAAAGAGCTCTTGCCCGGCCCCACACTCGGCCCCTCTCTACTAGGCGTGCTACTACGCTTCCGCCAGGACAAGGTGGCTATCAGCGGGGATATCAAAGGGATGTTCCTGCAGGTGAGACTAGTGGAGGAGGATAAGCCCCTACTGCGGTTCCTATGGAGAGAGAGGATCGGAGATGAGCACCCAGCCATCTACCAATGGGAAGTCCTCCCCTTCGGAACCACATGCAGCCCGTGCTGTGCTACATTTGCACTGCAGAAACACGTCGCAGAGGACCCAGCAGCAGATGAAGAGGTCCGACACAGTGTGAAGAACAGTTTCTACGTGGACAACTGTTTACAAAGCGTTTCGACCCAAGAAGAAGCCGAGGCTCTCCTACGCAAGCTACGCGCCTCCCTGATCAAAGGCGGCTTTGATCTCAGGCAGTGGGCCAGCAGCGACCCGCAAGTATTGCGCAGCCTCTCCCCCGCGGACAAGGCAGCCAGTAGCGAGACCTGGATGGCGACCATCCCAGGAGAAGCCCAAGAAATGACACTAGGACTAGTCTGGCGCTTCAAAACAGACTCGCTCCACTATAGACACAAACCCCTGACCACGGAGCAGGGAAGGTCGACGGCGATACCGACCACCAGACGGAGTGTGTACAGTCGCCAGACAATATGACCCGTTGGGATGTATTCTACCTTACACCACCAGGGCAAAGATGATTGTACGAACACTATGGGACAAGGACCAGGGCTGGGACGACCCAATACCCGCACACCTTGCTTCCACATGGAGAGAGTGGGAGATGGAACTCCGCTCACTCCCAGGCGTCAACATACGCCGCAGCTACTTCCCACCCACAGTGAGGCCAGAGACATGCAAGATGGATCTACACGTCTTCAGCGACGCCTCCGAAGTAGCCTATGGATCTGTGGCCTACTTGCGTGCCCAAGAGAAGGGAGGAGAGATACACACCGCTTTCATCCTGGCTCGCTCAAGAATAGCCCCACGAAAGCAACAATCTATCCCGCGTCTAGAGCTCTGCGCAGCCCTAGCAGGAGCGCATCTAGCCACGTTAATCCAACGTGAACTCACCATCCCGGTGCAAAGAACAATCTTGTGGTCAGACTCTACGACAGTACTCACATGGATCAAGTCTGATTCGTGCAGATACAAGGTCTTCGTGGGAGTCAGAGTCACAGAGATTCAAGAGTTAACAGAAGCAGCAAGCTGGCGGTATGTGGACACCAAACACAACCCAGCTGACGTCATCACCCGGGGAATGTCCCTAGATGACCTCACCCGTCACAACATCTACAGTGACGGACCAGAGTTCCTCAAGCTCCCGGAAGAAGAGTGGCCTACGCCCACCCCACGGGAAGCGAGTAAAGAGGAGGCTGAAAACAAGAAACCTATGTTCTGTGGATTGAGCACAGTCGCCTCCACAGACCCCAACATAGATGATTGCCTCACCCTACAGAGTGCGCAGCTAAAGACATTCCTGTGGCACCACCCAGAGATTCAGCCCACCACTGACATTTCAGCAGCTGACTACGAAGAAGCAGAACTTCTTCTACTACAACGAGCCCAGAGAGACTCGTTCCCCGATGAGCTAGACTGTCTACAGGGAGGAAAGCCCGTCCCATCAGACAGCAGACTGCTCCACCTGGCACCCGAGAGTGACGCCCATAATCTCATCAGAGTGGGTGGTCGTCTGCGGAGAGCCCCCGACCTACCGGATGACGTTAAGTACCCGATAGTCTTGAACAGCCGACACAAGGTCACAGAGCTGATCATAAAGAAATACGACGAGGATGTGCACCACGCAGGAGCAGAGAGAGTCTTCGCGGAGATCAGACGTCGCTATTGGATACTTCAAGGGAGAGAAGCAGTGCGACGCTTCCAGCGAACCTGTCTAGACTGCCGAAAGTGGCGCGCGCAGCCCAGCATACCCCGGATGGCTGACCTACCTCCCTGTCGCCTCCGACTCGGCGACAAGCCCTTTCACTCCACAGGCATGGACTGTTTTGGCCCGTTGTATATAAAGAAAGGAAGAGGAACCGAGAAGCGGTGGGGTATTGTATTCAAATGCATGACCACCAGAGCGATACATATCGAACTCCTTCCAACCATGAGCACAGACTCATTCCTTATGGCCTTCCGAAGATTTACATCGCGGAAAGGAAAACCGTCTACATTGTTGTCTGATCACGGGACAAACTTCAAAGGCGGAGAAAGAGAGCTGAGAGAGAGCTTCCAAGCTATGGGCCCAGAACTTAAGACCCACCTCGCTCCATCCCAGATTGACTTCCAGTTTAATCCCCCGAACGCACCCCACTTCGGTGGAACCTGGGAACGAGAAGTACATTCTATAAAGACAGCCCTGTACGCCGTGCTTGGGGCCCAGACTGTGGCGGAAGAAGTCCTAATGACAGTCCTCACGGAGATCGAGGGAGTATTGAACTCCAAGCCCCTCGGTTACGTCTCAAGTGATGTAGCAGATGTCGACCCAGTCACCCCCAACACACTCTTGATGGGGTGGCTGGACCCCGCGCTACCCCAGACAATGTACAGGCCTGAAGAAGCGAACGGCCGAAGAATGTGGAGGTACAGTCAAGTACTGGCTGACAAGTTTTGGAATAGCTTCCTACTCCACTATCTACCGTCTCTACAGACCCGCCAGAAGTGGGTAAAAGAGAGAGACAATTTGACAGAAGGAACAGTCGTCATGATTATCGACCAGTCACTACCCAGAGCTATGTGGCCGGCTGGCCGCGTAAGCAAAGTGATCACCGGTGCCGATGGCAAGGTCCGAGCAGCTGAAGTGCTCGTCCAAGGGCGAACTTACACACGACCCGTGGCGAGGCTAATAGAACTGCCAAGACTCCCAGACACTATCGATGACGACCATGACCCCATGACTTTGTGAGTTGACTGACCCTTACAGCGGACCTTGAGTGGTAGACAGTGCGGTTAATCTGTCTCTGCTTAGCTAATTAGGTGGGACTAATTAGGGGACGGCTGTTGTGAAGGATCAGATTAAACCGAATATATATATTTATTTATGGATATATATTTAATAGTATTTGTATATCGTTTGATATCCCTTGTATATTCTTTGTACATATACACTGAATATCCCTTTAGTCTACTACAGCCCATAATAGTTCATTCTCTCATTGGACAAGAACCTGGCGCCAGCAGACATGCCCCTTGAGTCAAGTTCAATAGTGCCGACGAACATGTCCCAACTAGCCCCGGTTCCGCGTAGGAATACGGCTACCGAAATACGAATGGTACTATTTGTTCACCGTGCATATAAATAGGGCGCAAGTAAAGTAGAACTTTCTTTTAGTCCATTAGTCCTTTACCCTCCAACCTAGTAACAGACGTGAAGCCTCACCCACGACCCACGTGTGGTGCAGTATGGCCTATTTTGGCCCCAGAATAGGCATTGAGACCTCGTGTAAATTCATAGCTGAATTGTCATAGTTTGGCACTGTACCGTCGAGTGGGACGTATTTCTATTAAGTAATAATAGTCTATTATGTATGGTGCATCGTTCGGTTAGAGTTCTAAAGTGAGCAGCACCCCCATCGTTTCCTCGCGTTATCTAGAGTCTTAACCAGGCTGAGCAGACCACGCGTGGTGCTTTCATCCGAGGAGTTCTGGGCGAGGACGAGTGGACCTGCACATTGGATTACCTACCCGGACGACTGCTGAGCCTATACGGCATGGCATATCTATTTGCTTTGGGTGCTTTGATTTGTGGAGCGGATAACAGCCAGTGAGTGTTGGAATTACCCCCGAGAGGAGCCCAGGTGAGACGGCGCTCAACCCAGACCGAGGCCGCCTCGCTTCTCCTTCGTTGTGGACCTACAGCTACCGTCTACAAGAGGGCCCAAGTGTATTCATCTGTGGATCAAGATCCTGCGGGCACTGTTTTCTGTACCTGAATTCTCCCCAGGAATCGTTGGCCAGATGGGATGCAGCTGACGGCTCTCTAAACCCCCCCCCCCCCCTTACTGACTTACAACCAGCAGGACCCCTTTAGTATCCCGCTATAATCCTTAAGTACCATCGCTATAGTTTCCCTAAAGAACCAGGGCCCTCATGCATCAACGTGTTCTACGCACAGATCTGTGCGTAACCCGTGCGTACGATCATTTCTAAGCAAAGAGTGGGATTCATCAATTTCGATTTGAACTTGACTTCGTGCGTACATCTACGCACATTTCAGACCTGGCGTACCTAGCTCCCAGTGGTAGAATATCGTTACTACGCATAAGCACTCCTCAGTCCTGCATTAGTTCCAAGGCGGAAATAAAGTCACTGGCGCGTGTTCTGTATGACCCCCGTGATTCATCATAGTTCATTGTGAAACAGCGATATTAGTGTAGTTATGGTCAAAACCCTATAAATAGCATTTGGAATAATAGATCTTTCTCTCAGAATGAATGCAGCATGGTTTATATAGCGTTATCGGAATATACGGGGTGTAGGCTACTGACTGACTGCGCTCTGCGTAGCTTGATTGATTGATTGATTGAAAAGTTTATTAACAGATTGCAGAATGGGTACAGTACAGTACAGCTCAGTACATACAATTGTTAATTGGGGATGCAGACCAACTTTCGTCTTGTTTACATCAGGGTCCCCCATTTTCAATTCATCATAAATCATAAAGCTCAACTCGTTATTATTCTGCGCAGACCGCAGAAACACGGGAACGTTTTGATTATATTTAAAAGGCTTTACGTTAAACGAAACAAGTGGAACTTCGAAGCTGTAAGCAGAATACAAGTCATATTAATATAGTGTTCTTCCCCCTTTTTACTGTATAAGAAAGAATAGAAAACGCATTGCAATGACAAGTGGACAGACTATGTATATGATGGGATTCAAGTTCATGTATTGAAAGGCAGGCTATCACACATGCAGTGAGATTCATTGTTCTTGTATATGCTCTCGTATTATATTGTTTATATAGGCTACCCAATACTGACATCAAAATAGATTGTAGTATGCCTCTAGAAATCATATGCAGCAGGTAGAAAATTGACGGGAGATCCATCGCGATTTGGAATAAAATTGAGGAGAACTTTAATCCCTGGGGTATTAATCAAACAACACGGGAAAAGGCAGTCATATTCCAGCGCGGTCTTTATTAGCCGACAACAAAATAGATGCATCTAAAAATCATATAGCCAATCGAACACAACTAATAAAGGCATTCATATTACAAGCACGGTTATAATGACACACAACCAACGCCAAACAGTGGTCAACGAACGGTCTTTATTAGTATTTTGAGCTGTCCAGGCAGAATTGCAGCAATGGTCTTAGGGAGCCGTTGATATCTGACATCACCGTTTACAAATCCGCCTTTTATTTATCCCACAATACGCGATAGTGTCTTCTTGGTTCGACAGCAGTGAATTCTCCGTGGAGTTTCTCAGGGTTCCGCTCGGGTCCGTCCATTATTTCACATCCCATGGGGGGTGTTTCCTCATTTTCATGACCATATATGGATAATCATGCACGAGCATTGACGGTAGAACAAAGTGGTATTCATCAACACGGAGGACCATAGAGCCTGCGTACGCACGTGTGATGAATGCCGACTTCCCTGTGCGTACGCTAGTTCTACATTCCGTGCTTACGTGTGGAAGTAGGTCAAGTTCAAAGTCCACGTTGATGCATGAGGGCCCAGGTTGTATACTTGCTTCCTGCGTAACCAGAGATTGGACATTCAGTGTTGATTTGCCTACGAATACTCATTTGCCTTACAAGTGCATTCAAATCATAAATGTAATTAAGTGAATGTTGTATATACCTTTTGATATATTTTTTTTTGATCCACTTTTTCTCCCATTTTTCTATATTTTCTCCCATCCCAATTTCGTATCATCCAATTTCAACCCTCCCCTGTCACGAACGCTGTTTCTTGCCTCCCACAAGCCGGCTGCAATGTGGACTAAGTCATACATAGCACAAGTCCCCTCCGGTACTTGAGGTAACAGCAGTCGCATCTTTTCACCTGCGCAGCTCGATCTCTCAGTGTCGAGGAGTAACGCGTGGGAGGCTCACGCTGCCCCCGACACTTCCTGATTCTACTGCGCAGGCGCACCAACCGACTTGTAGGAGTCATACCTTTTGATATATTAAACCTTCGACTGTTATATTTGTGTGGACCTGGTTTCATATGTGGGAAAGTGTTCATCATACTTAGATATCGTGTACTGGATGGCCAGAAGTTAAAGTACATCAGGCGGTAGTGGTTTAATGATACCATACTTATCAATACAGTCAGGGAATTGTACCCCTCAGTTACATATACTGTAGCTCTGTAATACTCCATGCATTACCAACATAAACTAATCGTACTGCTGAGGTAACTAATTGAATTAATCTCTATACATATTATAACAGGTTAACTGTCAAGGTACACACAAAAACAAGGGAGACCACACAAGTACTTAAGGTTTTTAAAGAAAAGTAATTTAATTATGCTATTAAACTATGTACAAACAAAAGAAATTAAAGAATGAATGGATCAGTAATATCAGTAATGCAGTGAGTGCATGAGTGAGTCAGTTTGTGGTGCGTGTAAATGATAATATGAGAAACAACCAAACCAAATTTAAACAAACAAAATGTCAGGACCAGCTTGGAGGAGAGACAGGCAGACAAATGGAGAAGTCAGGCCTTTTACACTGGTGTGCCTCCTCCTCCTGACACACCTGCACTGTCTGATTGCCAGGCTGTGGATGACAAAACAGGTTAATGGAGATATCCAGTTATATCCCTGAGTCAACCTGTAGGAGAGGGATGGGGTTGTCACCCCCCCCCCCCCCACATAAGAGCGGAGAACACTGTGGTACTCCGCCAAAACGCACACTATATACCAATAACAAAACAATATCAAGCATAACAATTTAACTGTTCCCTACAACACCATCCCTCCAGCACCTTCCGATTTTAATCATTTACTTGCTGTACATCCAAATCTACGTTCCACCATCCCTACAGCACTCTACTCCTCCGCAACCTTGAACCCTAGGAGCATTTTAAGAAGAGTGGAAGAACAGAAGGACAGCAGAAACACAAATAAACAACACACAACAATTAATTATCCACATTAAACCTAGAAGGCGCGAGAGAGAGCTTCAGTAATCACGTTATCAGTGCCTCTAATATGGCGAACATCCAAATGATATGGCTGCAAAAACAATGCCCATCTCATCAACCGCTGATTTGGGTTTTGGAAAGAGCGCAAAAAAGTGAGGGGATTGTGATCCGTGTATACCACCAAAGGTATCCCAGAACTAACATACACATCAAAATGTTGCAATCCCCAAATCAACGCTAAACCCTCCTTCTCAATGACTGAATAATTTAACTGATATGACGTAAAAAAAAATTGAGAAAAACCCTACCGGCCTTTCAACCCCCACATCACTGGCATCAACCTGCAATATGAAAGGCTTCTCAAACTGTGGTGCTGCCAACACCGGAGAAGAACACAGAAGAGCCTTTACATTAACATTGATTACTATCGATGTGAGACAGCAAGTAAAGAGGCTTGTTGTTATGGGAACAGAGGAACGGGACACGTGAATAAGAGAAATGCAACCGGTTCAACAGGGAAAACGCTAAATAGCGTGTATTTATTTCAATAGAAATATACAGGTACAGAAAAACAGAGCACTACAACAGCGACGGTGGAAGTGTGGTGTAAGCAGGTCAGGGCCTGAGTTAATGAAGTGTGTGTTTACCCGAAAATGTGTGGTGTAGCAGATTATGTGTGTGTATTTAATATGTGAATGAAGTCTTACCGTGTTGAAAATATGTAGTGGAATCAAGGTTGCTTCAGCAAGGGCGGCCGGGTAGTACAGCGGACTAACTGATAGTGGACTTCGTCACATGGTGCGATAAAAACCACCTGCAGCTAAATGTGGCGAAGACCAAGGAACTGGTTGTGGAGCTGGGGAGGAGGAGGAGTGCACCTGTGACCCCAGTTTCAGGGGAGTTGATGTGGACATGGTTGAGGTGTACAAATATCTCGGTGTGCACATCGACAACAAACTGAACGGGGAAAAACACGCAGAGGCACTGTACAAGAAGGGCCAGAGCCGACTCTACTTCCTCAGAAGGCTGAGATCCTTCAATGTCTGTACAAGGATGTTGAGGATGTTCTATGAGTCGGTGGTGGCGGGCGCCTTCTTGTACGCTGTGACCTGCTGGGGCAGCGGACTGAGAGCAGGGGACACAAACAGGCTGGATAAGCTGGTCAGGAAGGCCAGTAGCGTGGTTGGGGTGGAGCTGGACTCCCTAGCGAGGGTGGCGGAGAGGAGGAGCCTTGCTAAGCGCCAGGCCATCAGGGAAAACCCCTCCCACCCACTATACACAGACTTGGCTGACAGGAGGAGCATGTTCAGTGCTAGGCTCACCCTACCCAAATGCAGCACTGAACGGCACAGGAAGTCCTTCATTCCAATAGCCATCAGACTATACAATGCATCACTGTGCCTCACTGCATCACTGAGCACAGAGTGGCAGTTACCATCTTCCTGGACTTAGTTTGAAACATCACTGTGCAATATTACACCTACTGTAGACTTCAGTATATCTTTACTGTATTTATTTACTCTATATTTTATTTTATTTTATTTATCTACTCTTATCCTAGGCAACTTGATTTGATTCGTTGTATTATTCTAATTCGTGACCTGTTCTGTCTAAATGTTTAAATGTTGAGCGATTTGCAGTGTCAAATTTCCCACGGGATAATAAAAGTATTTCTATTATATTCTATAAGCGTCTGTCTACCACCGCAGAGACACTGGTATCGAATCCGGCTGTGAGCGGTGCCTCCGGCTTGGCCGGCCGTCATACTGACACAATTGGCGGTGTCAGCGGGAGGGAAGCCGGTGCGTGGTAATATGGTTGTTGTAAACAGCGACTCCTACAGGTCGGTCAGGGCGCCTGCACAGCGAGGGAGGGAAATGGTGAAGGTAGTGTGACCTCTCACGCGTTACACTTCACCAATGAGAGTCCGAGCTGTCAGGTGAAAAGAGGCTGCTGGCTGTCTCCTATGTATCGGAGGAAGCATGTGATAGACTTCAGGGCTCCCTAGACCGACCAGTGTGGGGCACATGCGCGCAACGACCATGAAGGGGAGGGGGGAATTGGCATGGCAACTAAATTGGGATGGGAGGAAAAATACAGAAAAACAGGAAAAGAAAAAGTGGATACAAAAATAAAAAAGGTTGCTTCAGCAACGCCAGGACAAAACAATATCGGGATTCCCGAGGGTATAATAGGCGAGATGGGGGGAGAAAGAAACATGGGAAATAAACGAGACGATGAACGCGACGAGCATTAGAGACGGCAGCCTCCAAGCTAGACAGAAAAGAAAAAGAGACACGATATTAGTTAACCAGTAAATCATCTACCCACGCTAGAGGGGAGAGAATAACGAGGTTAGGATTTACAACAAGCAAATAACACATGCACCATCAACAAGGGTTAAGTACACAGAATATGAATGTAATCACGAGAACTAGGAGAGACAAAATAGTCAAGAGAAATATTTAAGACGCAACAAACCTATGTTCCAACAGAACAAACGTGTGTAGTCCACAGGGCTGGATCAGAAGTTTATAGTCCCATTGATTACCGGGGAAGCGACAGCAGACACTGATTGTAGAGTTGAATCAGCTGTGGGGCGCACACGTCTTGGACGACCCTCATGGGGGGGGGGGGGGTGCTAACAGGCTGAGGCACCTGCTCAGGTGCAGTCCTCACATTTGTATTCAACATTTCTTAGACAAATCAGGACAGCTGAGACGACACCCTGCAATTAGCCATTTAGCAGCTGGTCAGAGCTGACTAGGAAATTAAGAAAGAGAACTTCTCTATAAAATACTTGTGGTCTACTTAGTATATATGCATATGTGGTTTATCTGATATGAAACTAAAAAGTATACAGTCAAATACCTTGTTATATATTAAAGCCCAACCAAGTAAGACTATTTCCAAAGAAGCCCTGTTTAAGAAGTCCTGTGAGAAACTACTACTACATGTCAGAGGTCAATTTGGGCCAGAGGGAGCTGAAAATAGGTGTGTTCATGTCAACGTTCAGCACGGTGCCACATCTACAGATCGAGTGACATGTCTCCATTATGCGACATGTCTAAGCGAATTAGTGAGCGAATTAGCTTGGAGAATAGAGCAGGAAGCAGGAGGAGTTTGGAATTCATTGTATTCGGATATAAGAAGACTCTTAGAGGAAGTATCTTGTAAAACTGAACCATGATTTTACAATTAAAGCCTTTGATTAATTAATCCACTCGAGAACTCTATTCTTCACACTCTGAAAATAACATCTTGTGTCTTCTCCTCATATGTTGTCAGATGATATATTGTACCACACTGCCCCAAAATATAGCACATATCATAGTGCTGTAATCAAGATCGGTAATATGTGTTAGAAATATGTGTTAATAAGTGCTGCACATAAATTGATCGCAAACTGAGAAGTTATGTGCCTTATATACTGTCCAATATCCAAACGATTGACTCTGCTGTGTAAAACGGATGTCAATCATGTTTTTACAGCCACCCTGAGGGCGGCTTTTATGGGTCAGAGTAGTTGCAGAGTCAAATGCCGCCGGCCAATCAGAATCAGAAGAGGTGATCTGCTGTCCAATCAATTTATCTGTAATGGCTGCTGATTATTCCATATCTAGTCACAGTATGGCTGTAGACTGTATCACCTATCACCCCAATACACCTTCAAATTAGTTGTATAGGATACAATCTTGTGCATTAGATTAGATAATGATCATTTATGATATCTTGCGATCTTTCATTAAGAATGGGGCTTTGCAAAGTGTGTGTATTTGAGTTTTTTTATAAACTTTTTAGTAGGACCTGTTTTATGAGTACAGTACGTGTTTGTGTGTTTCTGTGTGTGTATGCAGGCATGTGTGCATGAATGTGTGTGTGTGTGTGTGTGTGTATGTGTGTGCATGAGAGAGAGTGTGTGTGTGTGTGTGTGTGTGTGTGTGTGCATGCTCACATACCTGACCAATTACAGTAAGTGTGAATTCTAGATAACCCTTCAAATGACAATCTAATCCTCAATGTTTTGTTAATTTCTCAAGGAAGATTATGCTAATACAACATTTGCACTGCTCCCACTGACTTCACCTGCAGACGGGAACAGGGGGGATAGAGAAAGTGAGAGAGAGAGACAGATGGAGATGTAGAGACAGTTTGCGTATCTGATGTGTGCGCACACATATGTTTATCTTCCCTTCCCTGTACTATACAGTATGAGAGAACATTTATTGCCGCGTGTACAGCATGTGCAGCACACGGTGCATGCTCTTGTGGCCATACATATGCAAGTGGCAAGATCAGATTGGTACTATTTGTACGCCCCCAACTATGTGTGCGTATGCACACCCCTACGTGCGTATGAGAGAAAGTGCAGTTTAATTATATACTCTGATTACAGCTCTACACATCTCTATCTCTCTACTCTCATCCTCTCTGTCTCTCTCTGTACTCTCCTCCTCAACTCTCCTATCTCCCTCTCTCTACTCTTCTCCTCACCTCTCCTCTCTCTCTACTATCATCCTCTCCTCTCACTCTACTCTTCTCCTCACCTCTCATCTCTCTCTGTCTATATCTACTCTCCTCCTCTCTCTCTCTCTACTCTTCTCATCACCTCTCATAATATATATATTATATTATTATTATTATATATATATCTCCCTCTCTATCTGTATCTCTCTACTCTCCTCCTCTCGCTCTACTCTTCTCCTCACCTCTCAGCTCTCTATATCTATCTC
>NC_140165.1:278437579-278465079 GCF_963971535.1 Notolepis coatsorum
CAAATAGCCGCTTGTTAACACATTGAGTGCCAACGACGAGATTAGTCGTCTTAACTCGCCATGTGTTGAGTGCCAATGACGAGTTTTCTCGTTATTTAATTGTTATTTCTTTTATTAGCAATATCCATAAATGTTTCATCCATCCAGCCTGACGTTATCATTGGGAATGAGCTCTGAGCTCGAAAAGGGCAAATACCGCCGCCTATCGTCTCCCGGATGGTAATGCACATCATTGGATTGGGTGGCCATGTGCATCAGAAAAAAAGTCCGGTCCAGGGTTTTCCCATCTCTGGCAAGCAGTGTCGTGTTACCAGATTGACTGAGGACCCTCAGAGCAGCGTCGATTATGTGTTTCGGACTATAACGTTGGATCAATAAACGCGATTAATATTTGGAATGGCGATCAGGAATTGGATTAATCTTTTTGCAGAACATCTGATGTGAGGTAAGGACTCTATTTGACCAGTATTGGGTTAATCAGATGTTTTTTCATAGCGATCACAATGTGTGTGTGTGTGTGTGTGTGTGTGTGTGTGTGTGTGTGTGTGTGTGTGTGTGTGTGTGTGTGTGTGGTGTGTGTGTGTGTGTGTGTGTGTGTGTGTGTGTGTGTGTGTGTATGACATTAGCGCTGACCAGGTCATGGATAATAGATTTTTCAGCCCACTTCTCTAGCGTGCATAAGTACACATATTACTATCGATAATCTAGCGTTTATTTGAAAACGATTCATAAATCAGCGAAAAAATGACAAACGTGTTTTGTGTATTCCACTAAAGGGCTATTATCGCGGAATTTCTCTGAAATTACTAGAACTCTACGAAACTATACTCGTATTCAAAACGGTATAAAACGGAAATGTACCAATGAAAAAACAATCCGTTTCATACAAGTCATTGATAAGCGAGGGGTGTTTTAGACCCATAGCCATAATTTAAGATATAGTTTAAGCGTTCACAAATATCCCCGACCTCCATTGACTAAAGCGCTGGCACTCAAGGGGTTATCTGGGCAAAGGGGTGTGGTACACAATGTGTTAACGCTGACACAAAGGCAGCTGGCTGTAGGGTTGAATGGAAGGCATGTGCTTTGTGGCTTTATGGAGCCTAGTTGTTTTTACAGGAATATTCCTGGGTTGTAGACACTTCAGTGACTGCATTTATATAGCACATTTATAGTACTAGTACGACTCAAAGTGCTTTACAATGGAATATCTTCATGAATGTTTCAGTGTTGGTGGCCCCAGTGGTAATTTAACTCCTAACCCTGGCAGTGTCATGCAAAGAGCACAGGCACTCTACCCAGTGAGCTGCACGGGAGCTACACTATGAAGTTGCCTCATGAGCAGTCAAAGTGTATATTTTCAGCATTACGTTTGTTTACGAATGATTTTAACTGTTATTAGTGAAATATAAGATTATAGAAATCTCCCACAACCCAGCTCACGCCAGCCCCTGTCAATCATTTGACTTCTGGATTAACTTTTTTATTTATCTTATTTTTCGGGATTATCTCCCACAAACCTGAATGTTATTGTTAAATTATTGTTAATATTACAGAGTGCACCTGTAACATACTATACCTCTACAGAACTCACCTCTTCTGTTTTCTACATCAGAGACTCACCTCTTCTGTCTTCTACAATACATCAAAGAAACTCACCTCTTATGTCATCTACATCAAATAAACTCACCTCTTCTGTCATCTACATCAAAGAGACTCATCTCTGCTGTCTTCTGCTACATCAAAGAGACTCACCTCTTCTGTCGTCTACATCAAAGAGACTCACCTCTTCTGTCGTCTACATCAAAGAGACTCACCTCTTCTGTCGTCTACATCAAAGAGACTCACCTCTTCTGTCTTCTGCTAAATCAAAGAGAGTCATCTCTTCTGTCGTCTACATCAAAGAGAGTCATCTATTCTGTCATCTACATCAAAGAGACTCACCTCTTCTGTCATCTACATCAAATAAACTCACCTCTCATGTCGTCTACATCAAAGAGACTCACCTCTTCTGTCTTCTGCTAAATCAAAGAGAGTCATCTCTTCTGTCGTCTACATCAAAGAGAGTAATCTATTATGTCGTCTACATCAAAAAGACTCATATCTTCTGTCATCTACATCAAAGAGACTCACCTCTTGTGTCGTCTACATCAAATAAACTCACCTCTTGTGTCGTCTACATCAAAGAGACTCACCACTTATGTCGTCTACACCAAAGAGACTCACCTCTTGTGTCGTCTACACCAAAGAGACTCACCGCTTCTGTCGTCTACACCAAAGAGACTCACCTCTTCTGTCGTCTACATCAAAGCGACTCACCTCTTGTGTCTTCTGCTACATCAGGGGTGGCCAACCCGCGGCTCGCGAGCCGCATGCGGCTCTTTGCCCGTCAATGTGCGGCTCTTCCATCCATAAAATTTTTTTAAAAAAAATTAAAAAAAAAAGATTTGTTTTATTTTTTTTTAGCTTTTTTTTTTACCCTTTTTTTTTACCTTTTTTTTTTTTATGTCACTCATTCCATAAGGACGTAGAATAAACATTTACAATTTTCTTTTAAATGGTCCATTTGCATGTTCTTGGTATCTGAATCTAGGGACATATATGGATCAGTGTCAGAAATAGTGTGTCTGTTACTAGGCTTGAGTAAATTGTAATGAACCAAAGGAGAATATCAATTATATTTAAAAAAAATATATATCTTTGACTGTAAATAACACCATGCTAAAATTGACCAGACCTGAAAAATCTAAGCAAATGAATAAAGGGAAGATGATTAAACAGAAGGTTTTGTAGATACAGTACTGAATTCTGCCATCTTTTTTATAATGTAAATTTCTCCACCATTTTTCATCGTATTGCAACACCGTTTTTTGCAAGACGTTCACAGAAAGGTAGAGAAACTAACTGCGTTCTGTTTTATGGCAATAACGTTCAGGTTTGTGGGAGATAATCCCAAAAAATAAGAGAAATTAAAAAGTAAATCCAGATGTCAGATGATTGACAGGGGCTGGTGTGAGCTGGGTAGGGTAGTTTTTCGAAATTTGAAAGCCCTGAGTCTCTTCCTTCAAAAGACTACACTCACTTTTGGCTGTGCCACTTCCTCCTGTCAATATGCGCCGGTTTCCGACTCAATGCCCTGAGATTTCTATAATCTTATATTTCACTAATAACAGTTAAAATAATTGGTAAACAAACATAATGCTGAAAATATACACTTTTACTGTATATCTCGGGCTTTAGAGGTTAACCCTGTGAGGCCCAAATTAAAAAGAAATTAGCAACTTCAGAGGCCAGAGGGTGGGACATATAAACACATTTACTATCAAATAGCATTGTGAGGCTGAACAACAGGACCAATTGACTATACATGTGCTTAAAGGGGGAACTATCTTATAAATGGCTTTTTTCAGTGTTTTACCATTGTTTCTTAGCTATGTGGACTTATATTAATAGGATATATGTCTCTAATTCTCATATTGGCGAATTCTTCCAATTCTCCTCTCACAATATTCACCCTCACTGAACTGGAGTCATCTGAAAATGTGCATATCTGTGATGTCAGAGATTTCTCAGCTGCATAATAATGTGGCAGTTGATGTGGCAGTTGGCACCAGGCCACACAGTGGTTGGAGCCCCAGCCTCAAAAATGGCTTGAGGTAGAAAAATGCGGTTTTTAGTACTTGATTAGAAATACAAAACAATGCATTTAAAAAAAAAAAAACCTAGGTGTTCCATAGACTCACAGGAATTGTGTAAAAGTGCCCAAATAGTGAAAGAAATAGTAAAATAGTTCCCCTTTAAACATTTTTTAAATAAACATTATTTTTTTAAATGGCTAAAAGTGATTTTGTAATTTTGCAACCGTGGGTCTCACAGGGTACTTTTAACACCCTGTGAGGCCCAAATAAAAAAAGACATTAGCAACTTCAGAGGCCAGAGGGTGAGACCTATAAACACATGAAGGGGTGCCGTGACTGAAAAAAAAGGTTGAGAAACGCTGGTATATGGTGTGGCTCTTTGTGGTACCACAGTCATTTTTTTGTGGCTCTTAGTCCTCTGACTGGTTGGCCACCCCTGTGCTACATCAAAGAGACTCACCTCTTGTGTATTCTGCTACATCAAAGAGACTCACCTATTGTGTCTTCTGCTACACCACAGAGACTCACCTCTTGTGTCTTCTGCTACACCAAAGAGACTCACCTCTTCTGTCGTCTACACCAAAGAGACTCACCTCTTATGTCTTCTGCTACACCAAAGAGACTCACCTCTTCTGTCGATACATCAAAAAGACTCACCTCTTCTGTCGTCTACACCAAAGAGACTCACATCTTCTGTCGATACATCAAAGAGACTCACCTCTTATGTCTTCTGCTACACCAAAGAGACTCACCTCTTCTGTCGTCTACACCAAAGAGACTCACCTCTTCTGTCGATACATCAAAGAGACTCACCTCTTCTGTCGTCTACACCAAATAAACTCACCTCTTCTGTCTTCTGCTACATCAAATAGACTCACCTCTTCTGTCGTCTACACCAAAGAGACTCACCTCTTCTGTCGTCTACACCAAAGAGACTCATATCTTCTGTCGTCTACACCAAAAGAGACTCACCTCTTATGTCTTCTGCTACACCAAAGAGACTCACCTCTTCTGTCGTCTACACCAAAGAGACTCACCTCTTATGTCTTCTGCTACATCAAAGAGACTCACCTCTTCTGTCGTCTACACCAAAGAGACTCATATCTTCTGTCGTCTACACCAAGAGGACTCACCTCTTCTGTCGATACATCAAAGAGACTCACCTCTTCTGTCTGATACATCAAAGAGACACACCTCTTGTTTAAGTGCAAGAGTCTGGTTAGCGTCAGTCTACTACTAAAAAAAAGTACAAAAAACAAGCCTTTTAGCATCATTAACATTCCTTGGCCTCATTAGTTTGCAGCCAGCGTCCTCATCGATCGGATAGAAGGAATGATAACTATGCTAGCGAGACGTTTTAAGGGCAGAATAAATTAGTAAAAAAATAAAAAGGGAAAACTACTCGACAGATTTGTATTCTAGTTGTGGTTTATGCTATTGTAGTAGTGGTATTTCTATTCTAGTTGTGGTATTTTTATTCTAGTTGTGGTATTTTCTATTATAGGCATGGTATTTATATTCTAGTTGTGGTATTTATATTCTAGTTGTGGTATTTATATTCTAGTTGTGGTATTTATATTCTAGTTGTGGTATTTATATTCTATTTATGGTATTTATATTCTAGTTGTGGTATTTATATTCTAGTTATGGTATTTATATTCTAGTTGTGGTATTTATATTCTATTTATGGTATTTATATTCTAGTTGTGGTATTTATATTTTAGTCGTGGTATTTATATTCTAGTCGTGGTATTTATATTCTAATTGTGGTATTTATATTCTAGTCGTGGTATTTTATATTCTAGTCGTGGTATTTATATTCTAATTGTGGTATTTATATTCTAGTCGTGGTATTATATTCCGAGTTGTGGAGCATTTACGTTGCTGGAGAAAAGTTGCAGCTTTTTGAGGACTTGTGAAAGTCAGACCGAAGATGCTGGCATATCAGTTTGGAAGATTACAGGAGAGATACGTTGTTCTGATGGACATAATACAGTGGACTACAGTGTGCAGGATGTTGTCATAATGAAAAATATTTCTCTTTAGGTGTTTCTGTATTGGTCTACCCACAAACCCCACCCCCCCCTCGCTTTTTCTCAGTCGTTTTCGCTGTTTAATATCTCCCTCAGTAGCTGTTCCACACTGTCAGCCAATTCCAGCCTATCCACAGCCCCAAAAAGTGCCTGTGCTGGGCCCGATCTCGCTGATACCAGACTGCATACAGGCCGTCCACATAGGAGGGAGGGAGGGAGGGAGAGAGAGAGAGAGAGAGAGAGAGAGAAGAGAGAGAGAGAGATGAGAGAGAGAGAGAGAGAGAGAGAGAGAGAGAGAGAGAGAGAGAGAGAGAGAGAGAGAGAGAGAGAGAGAGGAGAGAGAGAGGAGAGAGAGAGAGAGAGAGGAGAGGGGAGAGAGAGAGAGAGAGGAGATAGAGAGAGAGAGAGAGATAGAGAGAGAGAGAGAGAGAGAGAGAGAGAGAGAGAGAGAGAGAGAGAGAGAGAGAGAGAGAGGGGAGAGAGATAGAGAGATAGAGCAGAGAATGTAATATGGAATGAGATAGGATACAAAAAAAATGAAAAAGAGAGGAGAACGATGGGA
Organism: Notolepis coatsorum; assembly: GCF_963971535.1. Classification (NCBI taxonomy): domain Eukaryota; kingdom Metazoa; phylum Chordata; class Actinopteri; order Aulopiformes; family Paralepididae; genus Notolepis; species Notolepis coatsorum. Next base: position 278,443,813 of record NC_140165.1, read on the forward strand.
GCGAAATAAAGGTAGCGGAGAGATTGAGGAGATAAGAGTGAGATTGACAGAGTGAGAGAAGCCTGGATAGAGACCAGAGAGAAAGAGGAGAATAGAACATTTCACTGCTGCTGGCCCAGAATCTGCTGGCCGTCTGGGACTTTCTCCTCGTATCGTTTCACTTGAACTGACGTTGATTGATTGATTGATTGATTGGTTGATTGATTGATTGATTGATTGATTGATTGAAAACTTTATTAACAGATTGCAGAATGGGTAACAATACAGTACGGCTCAATACAAACAATTGTTAAGGGGATGCAGACCAGAAACATACTGTTGTCTTGTTTAGAGTCCCCCATTTTCAATTCATCAAGACATTTATGACATCCATGACATACAGATATACAGTGCTGTTTCATCAAGACATTATGACATACAAGACATATACAGTACTGTTTAAGAGAAAGAGATCATAACAAAATATATATATAAATACATTCAAATGAGAAGAAAACTGTACATTGAAGGGGGTTGGGGGGGTGGGGTTTGGACATTTACCGGGGGCCAGTTTTCTAATTGCAGCCACCTGTGCTCTTTGAGAGCGGTTTTAAAGGAGGGTAGGGATTCACATTATTTTACGGCTGCGGGTAGGGCGTTCCACATTGTTGTGGCATAATTGTGAAACATGTTTAGTCCCTTGTTTGAGCCGAATCTGGGTTGAACATGATTTGTGGAACTCCCTCTGGTGTTGTGGTCGTGGAATTCACTGACCTTTGGGAAGTATTTCGACATGTACATGGGTATCTTAGTGGTGTAGTGTATCTTGTAGACCAGGGGCCCCGTTCCCCGTACCTGGATAACTGAGTTAGCCGGATAACTTTCGGTCAAGCCTGACTTAAGCCGGACCTTTCTGTTCCCCGACGCGCGATTGTCCAAATCACCATGACAACAGATCAAAAAGTTTGAGCCTGGTCGGGAGCAGGGTTAAGTTCAGTTAGCCGGATGAACCATGGCCACGCCCCCGCAAAGGAGTGACAGCTCGTTTCCTGAAATGATTCTCACAGTCTAGAGATCCATTTATACCATTCTGAATTACGTTTCTGTGCTTCGTCTTCCTAGAGGGGCTTTTGAAATGTATAATAATAGAACTAAATGCTGATAATAAATCATATTGAGCCTATAGATTTACTTTGTCCTAAATAAAATAATGCACGTCATATACGGCGCTCGGAGTCGCGATACACGCTGCATATGGTTATTTTAATAACGGCTCATTGCAAATGTGAATCCCGCGGGATATTTTTAATGAATGAAACATATCGGCTGTTTGGCTCTGATTAGTTTCATATATTAATATCCGCTGTAGATTTGCTTAACGGAGCGCCGGATTGTGTTTCATTCAAGCATAAAATTGAAGTGTCTATGCTGGGATTGTGGTTTTTGTGTGATATTGTAACTGGGATTAAAATGTCTGATGAGATGCGCTGTTTGACGGGTTTGAGAATTGAATGAGCCGTTGACGTCACATTAATGCATTTGAGAATAAAGAGATAAAACTTCATTTTTTGGTAAGAAAAATATTCTAAACACGCGGTGTTCAAAACCCCGCTTTTCCAATATAATTTTTTTGGAATATAATATTAATGATTATACGCAAAAGTAGCCTAGTTTTAAGTTAAAATATTATAAATCTACATGCATTGAGGATGTCATTCTTTATATAGCTCTCAACGTGCACCAAATTGAATTATTCCTACATTGCAAAAAGAAGGAAAAGACTAGGATTCGAACCCCGGTCGTCTGCGTGAAAGTCAAAACGACAAACCGTCACACCGCAGTACAGATAAATAAAAAATCCACCATACATCAATCAATGGATAAGAGAGCCGTATCCTTATTCTGAAACAGTTGAACTAATTATTTTCGCTAGCAAGATCTCATTTGATTATTCAATGCATAAACCTACTGCCAGCAGGAACGTTTAAAGAAATATAATCTGATTGATTGGGGTAATGAGGGATTTAAAATTAGCCTATAGATTATGCATTTAACTTGTCGGCAAGGCTATTGAGCCGCCTGCAATCTGTAAAACAATCAATCAATCAATGCCGTTAGAAGATCAGGATTTCTGCGATCTACACGTGCTGTCTTTTCAACTGAAGCGGCCGCGCGCACTTATCCAGAGTCTCAAGTCTGGCTCGAGTTAACGAGACTGAATCAGCGTTCCAGGAACAGGAAAATCCCGGCTTCAAACATCGGGTTAACTGAATCTGGATAATGGGACTCTTGATCGACTTAGTTGAACCAGGTACGGGGAATAGGGCCCAGGCCCATTGCAAGTTGCTGTACTCTGTCGTCTACTCTAAGCCATCCTAGGTTGTCAAAATGGGCAGGAGTATGGTGGGTTTTAGGAGTAAGGTCAAGCAGTAGTCTGACAAGTTTGTTTTGTGATGTTTGTAGTCTTGTTTTTAGGGCCTTTGAGGACAAGGTCTGCTCAGTAGGTCCTTTTAGCCCTACGACTGCAAGCTAGCCTAGCTTAGCACAAATTAATGGAAGCAGACAGGGCAGTTTCTAGATTTTTGGGGGCCCTATACGAAATGTTGTTTGGGGGCCCCTATTTTGTGAAACTATGGTGGGGGGATTCCAAACCCTTTAAGGTGGGCATTTAACATTTAAATGCATCAATCTGCTGCACTTTAACCTCTTAAGCCCGGAGCCCTTTTTTCTGAAAATCCGCCTAAAATACATTCATTCAATCTTTATTTATACTCGATAATACACTGAGTAATAAAACTAATTTACAGTGCCGTCGAGATGTTACATACACAAGTGTCACAGTGTGTTCATAAATATAAAGACATCAGACAATCAGAATAATTGAGAGCACATTTTAAAATACATTAAAAAAATAATAATAAAAAATATTTTAAAAAGAATAAAATAGCTCAAAATTAAAACAGAGGTAATAATTAAAAAACAATTACATATTGTGGTGACCTGATTGGGTCATTAAGGTTCTAAACCGACCCATAGACACTAGAGTGTCTAGTTTCAGTGTTTCCTGCAGGGTATTCCATGATGTAGGGGCAAAAAAGCCAAAAGCAGATCTACCAAGTTCAGTACAAACTCTAGGCACTCTAAGTGTAAGCCAAAAACTGGATCGTGTACGACAGGGTCCAGTGGTCCATTCCAATAAAGAACTAATATAATTTGGACAATCTCTAATTATGGCTTTATAGATAAAAAGATTGCAATGCAACTTACGTCTCGCCAGAGAGGCCCACCCGGCCTTATTAATATATAGGATACAATGGTGAGTACCATAACTATCACCGGTGATAAATCTAATGGCTGAATGATAAACAGAGACTAAAGGTGCTCCCATAGTCGAGCAGACTGTACACAGAGCAGACTCCGCGGAGGTCCGCGCGGCTCTTTGAGCTTTCATAGTCGAGCAGATCTCAGCGGACGTCCGCGGTCTATTTCCTACATTTCTCGCACCAGTTTTACTACATTTCCCACAAAAAAAGTTTTACGCACTTGAATAACAGGTATATAGGCAGCGAGATGCAATGTACCGTATAGGCTTGAGGTGGACAGCGCGTGGTGCTGAAATGAAACACGCATTGCATGAAATAAAAGCACCAGTTTTATTTAAAAATATTGGAAACGGAGATAACATTCTATGTTATCTCCGTTTCCAATATTTCGAAATAAAACTGGCAATTTTACACACTTCATTTAGAAAAGCCATTCAAACATCTCTCTTGGCACGGAGCGAGTGGTCAGAGTAAAATGCAGATCGGCGTCACATTAAATGCAGTTCGATGTCAACCAAAACGCAGAGCAGCGTTTTGTGTGACACCAAGTCAGCGGCGCGGATGTCCGCGCGTCAGAAAATAGTAGCTTCGCACCTGTGAGTCTGCTGTCCGCTGAGATCAAAGCTCAAAGAGCCGCGCAGACCTCCGCGGAGTCTGCTCTGTGTACAGTCTGCTCGACTATGGGAGCGCCTTAAGGGCTTAAGAGTGGAGAGAGAGAGTAAATGGAATATCGCCTCTCGCAAACTAAACAAGACCAAAATGAAAAGGAAAATCTATCTAATAACACTTTAACCTATTGGTAAACTAACGTATTGATGATAATATACATTCTAACTGCTGTTGTGACATGGTTATGATGTTTATACTTGAATACGTTTGAAAATTAAAACGATATCTCTTATTACTCTGGATAATATACCACACAACGTAACGTTATTGGTAGGGATGCTCGATATTGGCTTTTTTACCGATACCGATATTCCGATATTGTCCAACTCCAATTTCCGATACCGATACCGATACCGATATCAACCGATACCGATATATGCAGGGTTTCCCCCCCAAAAAACGGAATAATTTCAGGTAACTAATAATTTCACTGGATGCATTCAAAAGGCTTTCTAAATGTAAGCATTATCTGTGCAAAATATGATAATTAAAAAAGTAAAAATGAACATTTTAAACCAACATGCATACTTTTGACAATAAATAAAATAAGAATTGGTTCTTACTTGCTTGCCTGGGTAAATAAAGGTTAAATAAATGTTAAAAAAAAAAAAAAAAAAAAAAATGTTATTGTTTTTTTTTTTTTTTTTTACCGATACCGATATTTTCCGATATCACATTTTACTGCCGATATCGGCCGATAATATCGGTCGGCCGATAATATCGGACATCCCTAGTTATTGGCATATATTGGAGCGCAGTTAGTTTGTCTCCCCTATTTTGAGCATTTAGCAACAATCAGATTTGAAATCTGTTTCAAAATGACATCAATCTGGCCAGAATAATAAACCTACTGTACATACAGTAGATTTCATGATCTGTTCTTCATGCACGCCTGGTGATACTAAATCCAAATTGAACTCGGGCATTTGAAAGATAAGATTTGGCACAATCCATAAATGTGTGAATTGGCTATAATAAGGTAATTTATAAGCCTGCTATTCTATATTCTATAATAATATTTCAAATTGCATTGGTACGGATGGGATAATTCAGTAGTGTATCTACAAAACCTTCTGTTTAATCATCTTCCCTTTATTCATTTACTTAGAATTCCTTAGAAAGATGCAAAGAAAACTCATAATTCATATTCTCTTTTGTTTCATCACAATTTAAGCAAGACTAGTAATAGAAACAATATTTCTGACACTGGGAATACATCCATAGATGTCCCTAGATACCAAGAACATGCAAATGGACCTTGTAGAAGTGGAGAAATATTCCATTTACTTAGGCGGATTTATTTTAGGCGGATTTTCAGAAAATAGGGCTCCGGGCTTAAGAGGTTAAGGAACATTGGGTCTCATTCCAGAACGAAGTTACGACAAAAAATTACGTCTTAGTCAGATTTCGGCCCATTTAAGACATATTAGGGCTGGGAGTGCTGAGGAGCACTCTTAAATCTGCTCTCAGCCACGATCAAATCTCATGATTGATTGACTAATTTAAAATTTCATTATAACTTGACAGACTGTGTTCTCATAGTGATTCCTTCACATCAACGCTACAGGCCTCCTTGGAATTAATTACTTAATCATAATTAAAATAAATATGACAATATTTGTACGATAAGAAATTACGCATTTGATGTCGGAAAAATAAATAATATGAATTCATCTGATCACAGGGCAGCTGCTTAACCATATCTGAACCAGCTATTTTGGACAAATGTATAATTACTTTAATTACTCAGATATTCAAACACAATTATGCAATTATTGTGAAATTATTGTGAAGCCTGCTTGCCTCAACGACTACCGCCCTGTAGCTCTCACCTCCATAGCCATGAAGTGCTTTGAGAAGCTAGTAAAGGGCTACATCTGCTCCTCCCTCCCCATCAACATGGACCCCCTGCAATTTGCATACCGCCCCAACAGGTACACGGAGGACGCCATAGCCCATGTGCTGCACACAGCAGCATCACACCTGGACAAGAGGAAGGGGAACTATGTGAGAATGCTATTCATCGACTACAGCTCGGCATTCAATACCATAGTCCCCTCCAAACTCATAGCCAAGCTCAGGGACCTGGGCTTGAACTATGACCTCTGCCAGTGGGTCTTGGACTTCCTGACGGGCAGACCCCAGGTGGTGAGAGCAGGCAACTGCACCTCCTCATCCATCACCCTCAACATAGGGGCCCCCCAGGGCTGTGTTCTGAGTCCCCTCCTCTACTCCCTGTACACACACGACTGTGTGGCTCAGCGGAGTAGCAACACAATCATCAAATTTGCTGACGACACAGTGGTGGTGGGCCTGATCTCTGCAAACGACGAGAGGGCCTACCTGGAAGAGGTCAAGGTCCTGGCGGGATGGTGCCAGGAAAACAGCCTCTCCCTGAACGTCAGCAAAACAAAGGAGATGATTGTGGACTTCAGGAGGTCGGGGGTCAAGGACTACAGCCCCCTCAGCATCGACGGGGCACCGGTTGAGAGAGTGAACAGCTTTAAGTAGCTCGGAGCCTACATATCCGAGGACTTGACATGGACCACACACATTGACAGTTTTGTGAAGAAGGCACGACAACGCCTCAGGCGCCTAAGGAAGTTCCAAGTCAGTCAGAAGATCCTTAAGAACTTCTACTCATGTACAATAGAGAGCATCCTGACTGGCAACATCACCTCCTGGTTTGGGAATAGCACTGCACAAGACCGAAGCAGACTACAAAGAGTGACACGTTCAGCCGAACGCACAATTGGAGGGGGGCTCCCCACCCTCCAGAACATTTACAACAAGCGGTGCAGGGGCAAGGCTAAGAGAATCATTAAGGACTCCAGTCACCCGAACAACTGCCTCTTTGAACTACTGCGGTCAGGCAAGCGATACCGGAGTCTCAAGTCGAGCACAGAAAGACTAAGAAGAAGCTTCTATCCCCAGGCCATCAGGCTGCTCAACGAACAATGAACACTAGACAACAACCATCAAACGCACATAGCACACACTCACTTTAAACAAACACACTGTAGCACCCACTCCCCACACTTTATATTTATTGATAAAGGATTGCACTACAACTCGTACACCTTACTGTAAATTGTACCTAAATTGTACCTCATCCCATTTCTGCTTTGCACTATATAGTATTGTATTTTAGTACACTGCATAGTATTGTTAATATTATATGGTAACTCAGTTACGTCTATTCTGCATCGAACATTGTACATACAGTATGTCTATACTGAACACTGTGACCTCTTTTTCTACTTCTAATTTACATGCTATACTATGTTATTTGATACTTATCTTGTCTAGCACAGTCTCTGGAGCGTAACAGTAAGAAGCATTTTGTATAAAAGTATTCTGTACTTCTGTATGACAACTATTAAAGAAACTTGAAACTTGAAATTATTGAAAATAATAATTATTTAATGCCTTCTGTGGAATTTGTATTTCTTATTCGTTACACATCTGTTTTAATGATTAATTATATACATTTGAAAGAATGCAGGTCAACATGCAATGTATCCCATTGATTGGTATACAATAGGACAGACCTTTGTTTGATTGATTTATTGAAAACTTTATTAACAGATTGCAAAATGGGTACAGTACAGTACAGCTCAATTACATAAGGGGATGCAGACCAGAGAAAGAATTTCGTCTTGTTTACATCAGGGTCCCCCATTTTCAATTCATCATAACATATATGACACACACGACACAGATAGACAGTACTGCTACATCTATACATTTATGACATACCAGATTTGCAAATACAGTACTGTTTGTGATACAAAAAGAGTCCAGAAAAGAGAGTACATTTGACGTAGAAACTGTTGGAGGAGGTTGGGAGGGGTGGGTGGGGGATAGACTTACACTGTACAAGCAAAACTGTACATTGGAATATTGACAAAACCATACTTAGTCATTTACTGGATATAGCTATAAACATGCATTCCTTCGAATATATCATTAATCAATTAAACTTATATTGAAATACACTATATAGCCTATACACCAACACTGAAATGACAGTGGATAAATAAATAAGAACTAAAGCTAATCGGTGGAAATAGACTGCATTAATATCCCATAACAAGTCTTGTGTGCGCCTACGAATGAACAGTAGCCTATAGGCTTAATTATGGAATAATAAGCCATACTGCGTTCATTCATTACGCCCGCCGTAGGCCATATATATTATATTTCATTCATTCATTCATATGCAGTACTGCGTGTGTGTGCGCGCGCTGCGGCAGGTGTACCGCGAGCTGTATATGATGCCAATATATTAATCGAATCTAGTTTTGATGGCGCGCAAGCATGATTACAAAACCTAGCCGCATTTCTCAGAGACGCTCTCTGATTGGCACTGACTGACGCTAGGTTTCGTAATCACGCGGCTCGCAAGACTCGCAAAGCACTTCCGCCATTCCATTTGCACACAGCTGCGTCACTAGTTGCCTTATAAGGACCTCTGGAGGCGTTGTTTTGTATGCAAATGACCTGAACGGGAACGCGCTTTCGAGTTTAAGACAGAATGCCATTCTCCAAGCAGATCATATAATTTGTGCGACCTTTTCAGCCACTTAAGACATATTACCAGCACGTTCAGGACTCAGAGTGAACTTGTCATTGATTATGTCTCAGTGGTTCCAAGATAAGTCTTCCAGAATATATCTTTGAAAATTTTTCGGGAATGAGACCCATTGCCTATTCTACAATATGGGCTGTAGAAATACGACCAGAGCAAGTCCTTTTTAAAGCCCAAATGGTCTGATAGCGATCGTCTGCCGATATCCGTATTGACGACAACAACTGGCATGGGTTTTTCAATGGCAGGACAGCCATTATAATACTGATATTGTGATTTTCTTTTTTAGACACAAATTAAATCTTTTCTTCAAGTTCGCTAATGCTAGCCATTTGCAGTTGCTAGTGTTGCAATTGCCAACTAGACTGGAGACCACATTCAATCCCATTATAGGCCTAGTAAACAGTGTAGGCTGTATGCTATTGACAGTGGCCAATTAAATACAGTGCTTTGAAAGATATCCTCTCTGGTAGAATTGACACAATGGGCGGTGCTAACATGTTTGCAGATTGGCCACGTGGGCATGGTGAGCGGCAGACGCCAGTCATCTCTAAAACTGACGCATCCGTAGTCGATGATCTGAAAATGACGTTCTCTATTTTTTCTCGTTTCTCTTCCTGAAAACTACTTGGAGAGACGTTCTTTCTTGATACAAAGTTTGTCAGCGAAGCAACACAGGGACAAGAAAAGAATGTTTGATTTAAAAAGGGGGAGGGAAAGCAATTTGCAAGTGTGAGCGACTGACGACTGAGGCTGACACCGAGAGAAAAGCTCTTGACGCACGTTCCGAAGCTATACGGGGTGCTGCCACTGTCACATGTTGTCAAGCCACTGTCATGTGAAGATGACAACTGTTTGCCATGCCGAAGCAGTATATGGTACTGGAATAGAGGTGTGTGTGTGTGTGTGTGTGTGTGTGTGTGTGTGTGTGTGTGTGTGTGTGTGTGTGTGTGTGTGTGTGTGTGTGTGTGTGTGTGTGTGTGTGTGTGTGTGTGTGTGTGTGTGTGTGTGTGTGTGTGTGTGTGTGTGTGTGTGTGTGTGTGTGTGTGTGTGTGTGTGTGTGTGTGTGTGTGTGTGTGTGTGTGTGTGTGTGTGTGTGTGTGTGTGTGTGTGTGTGTGTGTGTGTGTGTGTGTGTGTGTGTGTGTGTGTGTGTGTGTGTGTGTGTGTGTGTGTGTGTGTGTGTGTGTGTGTGTGTGTGTGTGTGTGTGTGTGTGTGTGTGTGTGTGTGTGTGTGTGTGTGTGTGTGTGTGTGTGCGTGCGTGCGTGCGTGCGTGCGTGCGTGCGTGCGTGCGTGCGTGCGTGCGTGCGTGCGTGCGTGCGTGCGTGCGTGCGTGCGTGCGTGCGTGCGTGCGTGCGTGCGTGCGTGCGTGCGTTCGTGCGTGCGTGCGTGTGTGTGTGTGTGTGTGTATGCCTCTGTATGCGTGTGTGCGTGTCTGTGCAAGTAGCTTTTTATTTCTGTAGCTAGTTTACTGTTGGGCATCGTTTCAAATCCATACAACCCAACCAGCTGCCATCAGTCCCTCATTAAAAAAGATTTAGAAGCAAAATAACCATGACTGACCCAAAAAATTCATTAAAATGCACAGTCAAAAAGCAGAACATTTAACAAACATGTGCAGAGAGAGAGAGAGAGAGAGAGAGAGAGAGAGAGAAAGAGAGAGAGAGAGAGAGATATAGAGAGAGAGAGAGAGAGAGAGAGAGAGAGAGAGAGAGATAGAGAGAGAGAGAGAGAGAGAGAGAGAGAGAGAGAGAGAGAGAGAGAGAGAGAGAGAGAGAGAGAGAGAGAGAGAGAGAGAGAGAGAGAGATAGAGAGAGATAACCACTACGAGCCGACATCAGACAGCGCCCCCTTCAGGAAAAAGAGGGAGCAAATATAGTAACAAAAAAGGAAACAGCTGAGTTGTGAACAGTCAGAGACACAACTTGACTCTGACATCTCTCTCTATATATTTCTCTAGCCTATATCATTCCCTCTCTCTCCCTTTCCCCCTCTCTCTCTCTCTCTCTCTCAATTTCTCTCTCTCCCTCTCTCTCTATCTCTCTCTATCTCTCCCCCCCCCCCCCCCCTTCCCCGGTGGATGTCGTATTGTGGGACGGCAGATGAAACTTTTACATTTACATCAAATGCTAACAGCAGGTAGTGGTGGGTGGGGTGGGGTGTTGGCATGTGGGAGGGGGGGGGGGGTGTAGTAGGTCAAGTTGTACTCCTTAGAAGAGCTTCTAATCTCCGGTCGGAGTGAAGAAAGACTCGCCATACCTGAGCACTATTAGTGCACCAGATGGAGTGAAGATCTGACACTTGAGGCAGATGACGTGTGTGTGTGTGCTCTCTCTCTCTCTCCCTCTCTCATAGAAATAATGAAGGTAAGGCTTTGAGGACGATACCAGTCTTTTTGACGTGTGGTTTCTTCTTTTTCATAATCTTTTCCCGTTACTGAAAATTGTGGTATAGATTCTCCACTGCTTTTGGCGTCCAGTGTAATTCTAAATGTGTCTTAAACACTGCATGAACTGAAGAAAGTCACCACATTTGTGTAAAATATCATTCTAGCATCTTTATGTGTCACTTGTTTTCATTGTGATGTAATACATTATCTGAGGAGGAATTCTTCTTCTTTATTTTTAGACGTCGTATTAAGGCACAATAGAGCAACTTTTCGGGGGGGGAAATAAAACGTTTCAGGAAAATAAATGCACCTCAAACGCATGGCATTTTAGAGGTGGCGACGGGTTCGAAAACACATTTTCAGATACAATGGCAGTGCCTATGGCAGTGGTGAATCGGCAGGAAATAACATTTTCAGTAACAGGGAAAAAACATTATGTAACAGAAAGAACGCAAAGAAGGGCACCTTGATTTTTGTATCAAAGAAAGAATGATTTGGAACCCACACATCAAGAAGACCTGTATGTTCCTTTAACAGGACAATTACAAGGTAGTCATTAAGTAATCAAAATGCAGTAGCCTATATTGTATTTTATTTTAATTACTAACACACTATTCACTATATCCAATTCAATTACAATCTCGGATCGGTTTCTAATTCATTTTTATGACAAGACGCACAATAAAAGGTTACAATGCTGTTACAAGGGCCTCGAGTGGCCCATACACAGTCACACACCAGCCAAACGCTCGTATAGTTGGTTGTCTGTGATTGGTTGGTCTGTCAATACTCTACCAGCTACCTTGGCAGGTCACTCGCTGTTTTCTAGAATGTAAATTTTTATCTGGGAAAGACATGTGTCAACCAGCCCGGGAGATAGTGGCTCTGTATGATTATTTTCTATTTTTACGAGGATTACATTCAGTGTGTGCAGTCGTACGTACGCCCTTGGATAACTGTGATCACTTCTCACATCCCCCGCAAGCCTGCATGATACAGGTGCCTCATCAAAGGAGGTTATTTAAAGCTTGCTGCTGTCAGTCGAATTAATGACACGCCCCTAACAGTAGTCTCATAGTTCCTAACGCGTGCCTTGATGTCGCTACTGTGGTGGTGACTTTTCAATTGCAAACGCTTCGAGGACAGAACTCACCCCCGGTCCTTATTAACCAAGCTATCAGTATTTTTAGATGGGACAGCTGTTTCCAATGCAAACTGCAGTAGATCCGGCTCTAAAACAAGCTTGTTAGAGACGCATCCTGCGATCTCACAGTTTTAACGACATAGCGCCTGTGTCAACTGTGTCACTGAGGAGACAGGAACTGTTCCATTCTTGTCTCATCGGCGCAGCTTGTGACCCGTCGTCTTCCTTTTATCAGAGTGTCTCCGGTCGTACAGGAAAGTGTATACGAATGATCCTTGTGCTCCAGTGCCCTTCTCTCCTGGTCAACTCTGGCCATTGTGTTTGATTTGCTGAGGCAAAGACTAGAACCTCCTAGACCAGTGCAAGGAATAAAGCCTAATAGACCAGTGCAAGGAATAAAGCCTAATAGACCAGCACAAGGAATATAACCTCATAGACCAGTACACGGAATATAACCTCATAGACCAGTACAAGGAATAGAACCTCATAGACCAGTACAAGGAATAGAACATCTTAGACCAGTACAAGGAATAGAACCTCATAGACCAGTACAAGTAATAGAACATCTTAGACCAGTACAAGGAATATAACCTCTTAGACCAGTACAAGGAATATAACATCTTAGACCAGTACAAGGAATATAACCTCTTAGACCAGTACAAGGAATATAACCTCATAGACCAGTACAAGGAATATAACCTCCTAGACCAGTACAAGGAATATAACCTCCTAGACCAGTACAAGGAATATAACCTCTTAGACCAGTACAAGGAATATAACCTCTTAGACCAGTACAAGTAATATAACCTCTTAGACCAGTACAAGGAATATAACCTCTTAGACCAGTACAAGGAATATAACCTCTTAGACCAGTACAAGGAATATAACCTCTTAGACCAGTACAAGGAATATAACATCTTAGACCAGTACAAGGAATATAACCTCCTAGACCAGTACAAGGAATATAACCTCTTAGACCAGTACAAGGAATATAACCTCTTAGACCAGTACAAGGAATATAATGCAGGACTTAGGAAGTCTTTATTTGGCATGCAAACGACACACACATGCGATGGGCGGCACACACATACATGCAATTTTTCTTGTGTCGCCTAATGCGATTGAGTCTCTGCACTTGACCCATCGCGTCGCCCTTCCCCCCATGGGCAGCCGGAAGCAGATATGGCGCCGTGAGCCACGCCCCGGGGACCAATCCAAGTGGTCCTGCCCGTCTTCGTCAAGGACGCCACAGCGTTAGCGATCTGTTGTTGTGCATGTTTTTCCATTGGGTTTATCTTATTGGGGGGGAACCCTTGCGAGCACGGGGAGAACATGCAAACTCCACACAGAAAGGCATGGGAGATACCCCACCTGGGTAACTGGCATCATGGAAACCTGGTCTCCAAGCAGGAATCGAACCCTGGACCTTCTTGCTGTGAGGCGACAGTGTTAACCACTACACCACCGTGCCGCTATAACATCTTAGACCAGTACAAGGAATATAACCTCCTAGACCAGTACAAGGAATGTCGACTAAACATATCACTAGACATAACATAAAGTACTATAGATCTTGTCAGTAGAATTATGTTACTAGTAGGGCTGTCAGTTTATCGCGTTAATTCGATTAATTAATTACACAGCAAATTATCACGTTATGAAAATTAACTCAAAATGTATTAAAAAAACAAACAAAAAATATATATTTTTTTAATCTCATTCATTCCATAAGAACGTAGAATAAATATTTACAAACTTTTTTTCAAATGGTCCATTTGTATGTTCTTGGTATCTGATTCTAGGGACATCTATGGATCTCAGGGAATGTATTCCCAGTGTCAGAAATACTGTGTCTGTTACTAGGCTTGAGTAAATTGTAATGAACCTAATGAGAATATCAATTCAATTATGTTTTTTTCTTTTTTACTGTGAATAACACCATGCTAAAAATCTAAGGAAATGAATAAAGGGAAGATGATTAAACACAAGGTTTTGTAGACAGTACTGAATTCTGCCATCCGGACACATGCTATTTGAAATATGATTATAGAATATAAAATATCAGGCCTAAAATGGTTATGCGATTAAAATGTGATTAATTAGATTAATTAATTACAAATCCTGTAATTAATTAGATAAATTTTTTTAATCACCTGACAGCACTAGTTACTAGGGGAACAGCTTGCGCCCACGTGTACTTCTTGACCGATTTATATTAGCTGCAACACTGTAACAGGAAATAAACTTGGGACCCATTTAGGGCCCTTTCTCACTCACTGCTCTGTGTCGAATCAGACCCGGCTCGCATCAGAAAAGGGTGTGTCTGTCTGAGTGAGAACGCTGTCCCCCATCCCCGCCCCCCGCTGATTCGTCCCCGGGGGCGCTGAACCTGGACCGCTGAAATAGGTGGTCTCAGGTGCGCACTAGTGGGGGCGGTTAGGCCTGGCAATTTTGTTTGCCATTGCTATGTCTATACATTGTTTGAATGCATTTATTTCTATTAGACCAGTGGTGCCCAACCAGTCGGCCGTGGTCGACCAGTAGATCAATGACATGCAATATAATTGCCACAAGCGATGGATAATGTTAGCTTCTGAACAGGCTAGCTAACTAGCGTTAGCCATTAGCCATTGCTGTATACCAGGGGTAGGCAACCCTAGGCACGCGTGCCTTCATAGGCACGCGGGGGCATTTTCATAGGCACGGGGGGCAGCATAAAAAATAAAATAAAAAAGTATAATCTTTTTTAATTAATAAATTTTTTTTGCTTTGAAATAGTGAAATATTTCGCATTTATCTTGTTGAAATCCTCCCACAGGTTCTTTTTACTACCACATATTTAATTGAGACCCTTTATTTGTTTATTATTTCAATTTAGCTGGAAATACATTGCTACATCATTCAGTAACATTTGCAGAGCCTTATAACAAAAACATTATTACGGTCACCATTGTGGGATTAATCAACACATTTTATTTATTTTTCTATTTCATTGAACAGTGCACATGTTAAAAGCAATTTTTTTACTCAAAATGTATTACCAAGTCAACTTGTGTTCTTAAAACAATGACAATAAACATAGTTTTATTAGGTTGAAATAATGTGGTTGTGTACTTATTTTTCTGTTAACTTATTATGGATTGAAAACTGAAAACCTTAATGCACAGTAACTGAACTCAATATTTTTAAGTTCTGGTAACTTATTATTATAATTTTTTTTACAGTGTAGTCTTGCGATCAATCAAAACGTATTTACACGATATACCTCACATTCACCCTCCATTCACATCCTGGTGTTCTCCATTAAGCCTGTAGGTGGAGCTATGACAGCACACGTACAGTACACACACCGATGTGATGTGTCCAAAAATGAATGGGCAAATGTGAGTGAAATGGTCGCACTGTATGCAGCTGTTTGTCTGCATTGCAATCCCCCCCCCCCAACTCAGATTTAGGGTTGATACAACCATCATAATAATATTGTTAATAATAACAATAACAATAATGATGTAATAATGTAAAAATTATCATTAAAAAGACCTGATTATAAGAAGAAAAAAATTACGATGAATGAAATATTGTTGAGGCACACTAGTTACAACTATATTTCAAACAGGCACTCCATGTCAAAAACGTTGCTGACCCCTGCTGTATACTATACTTTCTTGTTCAAATGCATTTCTTTCTATTAGACCAGTGGTGCCCAACCAGTCGGCCGTGGTCGACCAGTAGATCAACGACATTCAATATAATCGATGCGAGCAATGTTACTAGTAAAAGGCTAAGCTAACTAGCTTTAGCCGTTAGCTTAGCGTTATTGTTAACCCTGCAAAACGATCAAAAGCGTTCCATTCGTGAGAAAAGGGGGGTGGGTTATATTGACAAGGCTTGACAACAGAGGTTCAAATATAACTTCATATTTATTAGTTATTTGTTTCTTTATATCAGAATCCAGTCTCCAGTCTCCGTGTTAACACTTCCTGTGTTTACATTTAGAGCGTGACATCATCGACTACGGCAAGCTTACAAGCTCAAAACGCAAACCATAAACAAAACCCAGAGCGCACCAAGACTGAAGTGTGTACACAAACTAGAGGGGGGAGATGGGGGGGGGAGTTCGGCACGGAACTCGGAATGAGGACGGCACGGAGCTGATTCGACCCCGATGTTGAGTGAGAAAGCCCCCTTAGAATATTTATGTTGTCAAGTTTACATATCCATGTCAGGGTTTTAGCAGCAGGGGGAGATGGATCAAGCAACGTACCATGAGGCAGGCATACTGAATATGATGAATAGCGTTCTAGAGCAGAGACTGTAAATACTATTGCAAGCACCTGGAGAAATATGTTTTCCCTCCCTGCTCATGCAATACTAACAGTACAACACATTATGATTAATTTGATCTCTGTGCCAGAAATAAAGTGTTCCCTGAACAGCTGAAATGTACAATACAGGGAACACACAGGAAAAGATCAAGCTGAAGCCAGCTCAGAGTCACGCCCTCCCCTTCCCTGCCTTTAAAGACACCTCTAAAGAAATTAAGATTTATGTTTGAACTGCAACTCTTTGCCTGCTCTGCACTATCCCAGAGTTTACCACAGAGCCATAACATAACCTTTGGTGGAGTCAAACGCTCTATCTCACACACACACAGATGCATGTGCAGTACATACACCAACATTATTCTCATGAACCGATTCATAGCAGTCATGATTAGAGTAGAGTCAGAGTTAGAGTTAGAGTACAGTCAGAGTTAGAGTTAGAGTTAGAGTTAGAGTTAGAGTTAGAGTTAGAGTTAGAGTCAGAGTCAGAGTTAGAGTTAGAGTTAGAGTTAGAGTTAGAGTACAGTCAGAGTCAGAGTTAGAGTTAGAGTCAGAGTCAGAGTCAGAGTCAGAGTTAGAGTTAGAGTTAGAGTTAGAGTTAGAGTCAGAGTTAGAGTCAGAGTACAGTCAGAGTTAGAGTTAGAGTTAGAGTCAGAGTTAGAGTTAGAGCCAGAGTCAGAGTTACTGTAGAGCCAGAGTCAGAATTAGAGTTAGAGTTAGAGTTAGAGTTAGAGTTAGAGTTAGAGTTAGAGTTAGAGTTAGAGTCAGAGTTAGAGTACAGTCAGAGTTAGAGTTAGAGTCAGAGTTAGAGTTAGAGCCAGAGTCAGAGTTAGAGTTAGAGCCAGAGTCAGAGTTAGAGTTAGAGTTAGAGTCAGAGTCAGAGTCAGAGTTAGAGTTAGAGTCAGAGTCAGAGTTAGAGTTAGAGTTAGAGTTAGACTTAGAGATAAGTGGTCTGCACACGGCCGGCGACCGACGTCGCCTGGCGATGCGATCGCCTGTCGCTCAACGACAATCAGTTGGCCTCCCACACCAGAGCTGACCGTCGCTCTGTCTAGCTGGGGGTGTGGTTACTTGTTTCCCCCCGGGAGATATAGGAGGACGGACCAACGTTATGTTGTCGTGAAGCGAGCGTATTAGCAGCTCTTCACTAGCACTAGCAGGTGCACTGTGTTGTGCGTTATGAGGGAATATTAACCTGTAAAACCCATATTGAGCTGGAATTAAACCACCATATATGAATACAACCTCTCCTCATTCTTCCTGACATTACTGCATGACTGATCGCTACAATACGTTTACTAGGCACCGATTGGACAAGTATTATTATGCAGCTGAGAGAGGATGTTTTTTCACTGAAGACGCTGTTCTGTTATCAACCATCATTTCGTTGGACAATAAACCATATAAACCACATCAGCTGCAGCCTGGACATTAAACTCTGTCAACATCCACAACTTCTTTTGTTACCCGAGTACAAAAACATCTAGTAGGTGCATCGTGGCGCATTGTCAATTTATTAGTTAATGACAAGTGGCTACTAAACCTTAAGTTCTCCAACTAACGTTATTTATTTAAATTGTTCCTGTTAATAATAATTAACATACGTAGCATGGTAATAATACGTAGGTTATTGATCAATGAATGTATTGATACATTAACACTTTCAGTGCCCAGCAGGGGGCGCACATTTAGTGCTTGAATGCCCACCATCCACTTCAATGTTAGCATTAATATCGCCTAATCTATGTTTTAAATTATGGCTATGTGTCTAATCTGCCCGTCGCTTATCAATTACTCATTTTCCAGTCAACATTGTCGAAGCGGATTGTTTTTTTATCGGTTCATTTCCGTTTTATAGCATTTTGAAAAGCCCTCGTTTTCAAGGGGGGAAAAATAATCTGTGATAAACGCCCTGTACTGTAATATTCTAGAACGTTGTAATTTTTCGGCCTATTTATGAATCGTTTTCAAATAAACGCTAGATTATCGATAGTATAATGTGTACATATGCACGCTGGTGCCGCGAGCTGAAAATCGATTATCTTAGTTCCTGATCACTCGCACAGTCACACCAGAGCTGACCGTCGCTCTGTCTAGCTGGGGGTGTGGTTACTTGTTTCCCCCCGGGAGATATAGGAGGACGGACCAACGTTATGTTGTCGTGAAGCGAGCGTATTAGCAGCTCTTCACTAGCACTAGCAGGTGCACTGTGTTGTGCGTTATGAGGGAATATTAACCTGTAAAACCCATATTGAGCTGGAATTAAACCACCATATATGAATACAACCTCTCCTCATTCTTCCTGACATTACTGCATGACTGATCGCTCCAATACGTTTACTAGGCACCGATTGGACAAGTATTATTATGCAGCTGAGAGAGGATGTTTTTTCACTGAAGACGCTGTTCTGTTATCAACCATCATTTCGTTGGACAATAAACCATATAAACCACATCAGCTGCAGCCTGGACATTAAACTCTGTCAACATCCACAACTTCTTTTGTTACCCGAGTACAAAAACATCTAGTAGGTGCATCGTGGCGCATTGTCAATTTATTAGTTAATGACAAGTGGCTACTAAACCTTAAGTTCTCCAACTAACGTTATTTATTTAAATTGTTCCTGTTAATAATAATTAACATACGTAGCATGGTAATAATACGTAGGTTATTGATCAATGAATGTATTGATACATTAACACTTTCAGTGCCCAGCAGGGGGCGCACATTTAGTGCTTGAATGCCCACCATCCACTTCAATGTTAGCATTAATATCGCCTAATCTATGTTTTAAATTATGGCTATGTGTCTAATCTGCCCGTCGCTTATCAATTACTCATTTTCCAGTCAACATTGTCGAAGCGGATTGTTTTTTTATCGGTTCATTTCCGTTTTATAGCATTTTGAAAAGCCCTCGTTTTCAAGGGGGAAAAAATAATCTGTGATAAACGCCCTGTACTGTAATATTCTAGAACGTTGTAATTTTTCGGCCTATTTATGAATCGTTTTCAAATAAACGCTAGATTATCGATAGTATAATGTGTACATATGCACGCTGGTGCCGCGAGCTGAAAATCGATTATCTTAGTTCCTGATCACTCGCACAGTCAAACAGCCATATCACATATAGGGGAAAAGCTTATATCTCCGTGAAAACAGGTCTGATTATCCTAAGACTGGTAAAATAGATTCCTTACCTGAGATCAGATGGTATCCAAATGGATTATTCCAATTCCTGATCACCATTCCAAAAATCTATCCTTTTATTGATCCAACGCGTATACTGTAAAACACATATTACACGCTGTGCTGAGGGTCCACAATGGATCTGATTGGCTCCGGTTACATGCGTGAGAAGTCAAATGTGGATTCCGGAGTTTTTTTTGCTCATCCATTTTCATTGAGTCCAATCCAAAAGGGTGCATTACCATCTGTGAGACGATAGGGGGCGCTTTTTTCACATCTGAGCGCCTGGTGGGGCAGGTTTACCAATGGTAGACTCGGTTGATGAAATATGAATTCAGATCGCTAATTAAAAAAAATAAAACGAGCTATCTTGTGATGGGCATTCAAAGTGTTAATGGTGTACAAATGATACACCAGTAGAAGTCATGTTATTTCCTCATTGTCCTTTCTGTGTCGCCTCAAAAAATAGGATCGAGGCGATTTTTAGCCAGGCGACAGAAATAGCTGCACGACCGTCGCTTCAAAATATCCTCCCGTGTGGGTTCTCTCATTCATAACAATGGAGGCGATACAATTCTGTAGGTCGGCTCGCAAAAAAAGTCGGTCGCCTGGCTAAAATCGCCCGCCGTGTGCGGAGCCCTATAGAGTTAGAGTCAGAGTTAGAGTTAGAGTCAGAGTTAGAGTTAGAGTTAGAGTCAGAGTTCGAGTCAGAGTCAGAGTTAGAGTCAGAGTTAGAGTCAGAGTCAGAGTTAGAGTTAGAGTCAGAGTTCGAGTCAGAGTTAGAGTCAGAGTTAGAGTTAGAGTTAGAGGCACAATGTTGATTATATTATATGTTATTTGCACATCGTTGCGGGCAAGACCACCCGCATTTCATTGTATACTTGTATGCCGTGACAAATAAATCTCTTGACTTGACTTGACTTGAGTTAGAGTCAGAGTTAGAGTCAGAGTTAGAGTTAGAGTTAGAGTCAGAGTTAGAGTTAGAGTTAGAGTCAGAGTCAGAGTTCGAGTCAGAGTTCGAGTCAGAGTTAGAGTCAGAGTCAGAGTTAGAGTCAGAGTTAGTCAGAGTTAGAGTCAGAGTCAGAGTTAGAGTCAGAGTTAGAGTTAGAGTCAGAGTTAGAGTCAGAGTTCGAGTCAGAGTTAGAGTTAGAGTTAGAGTCAGAGTCAGAGTTAGAGTTAGTCAGAGTTAGAGTCAGAGTCAGAGTTAGAGTTAGTCAGAGTTCGAGTCAGAGTTCGAGTCAGAGTTAGAGTCAGAGTTCGAGTCAGAGTTAGAGTTAGAGTTAGAGTCAGAGTCAGAGTTAGAGTTAGTCAGAGTTAGAGTCAGAGTCAGAGTTCGAGTTAGTCAGAGTTCGAGTCAGAGTTCGAGTCAGAGTTAGAGTTAGAGTTAGAGTCAGAGTTAGAGTCAGAGTCAGAGTCAGAGTTAGAGTTAGAGTCAGAGTCAGAGTCAGAGTTAGAGTTAGAGTCAGAGTCAGAGTTAGAGTTAGAGTTAGAGTTAGAGTTAGAGTTAGAGTTAGAGTTAGTCAGAGTTCGAGTCAGAGTTAGAGTCAGAGTTCGAGTCAGAGTTAGAGTCAAAGTCAGAGTTATAGTTAGAGTTAGAGTTAGAGTTAGAGTCAGAGTTAGAGTTAGACTCTCTACCAAACCAGGCTAGAAATATAGATCTGTCT
>NC_140165.1:278470079-278471981 GCF_963971535.1 Notolepis coatsorum
TGAAAGATGACATTCGGAAGGTTCTGATACAATAAAGAAAATTCACTTTTAGTGCTAATGAAATAGAGTAACATAGGTCTAAACTTGAGGTAGTAGTTAGTAGTCGAGAAGTAGTAAGTTCCAAAAAAAATTGATAGGCTGAAAAAACACCCTGGGTCCATAGCCTGAAGTCTTGTGTAGTACATGTGTTCATAATAATCCGTTCAGAAATTAGTGATTAGGAGTGATTTTGGTAAAAAAATTAGAAAAAAATTGCTCAGAAAACCATTTTCTCATTGACTCCAATGCAATGCATTCGACAGAGAATTCTCTTCCTGTTTTCCCTCGTGACTTTTCACCTAGATCCCTGATTAGCTTATTCCCACCTCAGGTGCCATTGGAAACCCTACTCATTCGTTACAACCCTGTCCAATCATTTTCGAGATCGCCAAATGACTGGTAGAGGCCTCAGGAGTTGGGAGTGGTATTTGAAAATTGTTTAAGTCTGCCGTCTACTTCGGCGCACGCCTCACATATCGGCATCTAACTCGAGAACCGCTGAACGGTCCGCCTGAAAGGGCAATCGACAGGCAACAAATAGGGCTTTAATTCAATATATATATTCATTGAATTAAAGAATATGCACACCCGAGCCGCAAGAGGTTGCCAAGCGCCCCTTGGCCATTTGACGGTGCCCTAGGCCCCCGCCTATTTTGCCTATGCCTGGTGGTGGTGGTAGTAGTATTGGTAGTGGTAGTACTGGTGATGTTGGCGGTAGTAGTAGCAGTAGTAGTGGTGGTGGTGGTAGTGGTAGTGGTGGTGGTGGTAGTAGTGGTTGTGGTAGTGGTAGTAGTGGTGGGTGGTAGTAGTATTGGTATTGGTAGTAGTGGTGGTGGTGGTAGTAGTAGCGGTAGTAGTGGTGGTGGTGGTGGTAGTAGTGGTGGTGGTGGTGGTGGTAGTAGTAGTAGTAGTAGTAGTAGTAGTAGTAGTAGTAGTAGTAGTAGTAGTAGTAGTAGTAGTAGTAGTAGTAGTAGTAGTAGTAGTAGTAGTAGTAGTAGTAGTAGTAGTAGTAGTAGTAGTGGTGGTGTGGTGGTAGTAGTAGTGGTAGTGGTAGTAGTCACCCATTTCAACTGAAATGGGCCCAACTGGCTAACAGGGCCCTGGATTGGGTTAGGCAAATGCTTGAAAAATTACATCACCAACACAGAAAGATGTTTACTGACAAAATATTTCACCTTGTAGAAGAAACCTCCTGACATAAACCAAGTAATGTAATTCTACAGTTTGAGCTGTGTCCATGGTGAGTTTTGGCACAGTGGCTACAGTTGGGGGGGGGGGGGGGGGGGGGGGGGGGGGGGGGGGGGGGGGGGGGGGGGGGGGGGGGGGGGGGGGGGTGTTAAGATAACGGCCCCCTGAACATTAACTATGGATCTCAGGAGTTTTTTAAGCCATACGAATTTCTGGGGAAATACTACTTCTGGACTACTAACTACTACAGAAAAACTTGAGTAACAACTCAAGTTCAGACCTATGTTACTCTATTTCATTAGCACTAAAAGTGATCTTTCTTTTTGTACCATAAACTTCAGAATGTTATCTTTCAAAAGAGGACCAGACTTATGCATGTGCTATAAGTATAAAGTATAGTATTCTGGTTTGCAAAAAAGGTATGCAGTCCTCAAAAAACAAAAACAAAAATGGACACGTTTTCTGCCCGCATGTTAAGAGGTTAAGGCCACCTATGAGTGGTTGTGGTGGTGGTGGTGGTGAAATAAGTCATTGAAAAAAACACTGCCGCCTCTAGAGATAATAAGTGAGAATGTGAGACACAAGCATCTGATTAGGGGAGTGTAGAGCTCCACAATACAGACTAATACATCACATTGTGACTATCCCTTGGAGACATTGTGTTATGTTGTGCTA
>NC_140165.1:278472181-278519681 GCF_963971535.1 Notolepis coatsorum
GTCGTCTCGGGCACCAATCCCTTGCAATCAGATGTTCCCACCGTCCCTATTGGACTCTGCTTTTAAGATCTGGAGCAATAAGGGTATATCTAGTTTTAAAGATCTGTATATTGACAATGTTTTTGCCTCATTTACTCAGCTGACTCAAAAGCACGACATCCCCCGGACTCATTTCTTCTGCTATATGCAAATTCGTGACTTTGTACGCAACAGATATCCTACATTTCCCAACTTGCCTGAAAAAACAACTTTAGATGAATTTCTAGATGTTAATGTATATAGCAGGGGATCGATTGGAGTATTGTATGATATATTGTCGACCCTATATTCCCCCTCTCTCACTATTATCAAATCACATTGGGAGGATGATCTGTCTGTAGAATTTTCGGATGAACAATGGCAATCTATTCTCCGGAATGTTCACTCTTCCTCAATATGTGCCAGACATGGGCTCATACAGTTTAAGGTGCTACACCGTCTACATTTCTCAAAGGAGAAGTTGGCTAAGTTTTATCCAGGGACAGATCCTCTGTGCAATAGGTGCAAGACGATGACAGGTTCTCTCGTTCATACATTATGGACGTGTCCAAATCTATATAATTATTGGACATCTATATTTGATACTTTTTCTGCAATATTTGGAACCAAAATTGACCCTTCCCCTATAATCGCAATCTTTGGAGTGGCACCAGAGGATATACCTATTCACATAAAACACTTGAAAATCATTGCTTTTTCTACTTTAATTGCTAGGCGTTTAATACTTATGATGTGGAAGCAGGAGGCCTCTCCCACACATGTCCAATGGACCAGAGATGTAATGGGGTTCCTGCACTTGGAAAAGATGAGATGCACCTTAGGAGGCTCTACGGATAGATTCTATAAGACATGGCAACCCTTTTTGACGTATATGGAGAATGAAAGGTTGGGTACACTCCCATAGTGGAATCTATGAGACTATGTTGGGACCTCGGAGCAAGTTGAAGATGTGAATGTGTTTTTGTTTTTGTTTCGTTATGTTTGCATTTTCTGTTAGTTTAGTGTTTGCCTAATGTGAGTCTGAGTTGAATCTGGGAGGGGGGGGTGGGCTGGTGGGATGGGCTGGTGGGAGGGAACTGGTGGGAGGGAGAGGGAGTGGGGGTGGGGGGGGGAAGAACCAAAATGGATGATTCTATATTTTGACACTGACCATATCATATCATTGGAACCAGCTGGCGAACCAGTCCAAACACAGAATCAACAACTAGACACAAAAGCATATTACAAAACAACACTAGCCAGGGAACAACATCACACAAGGGACGGGAAATTCAACAACAACACACATAATGACATCACATTAATTATCACATTAATTATACTAAACATATGAGT
Source organism: Notolepis coatsorum (assembly GCF_963971535.1). Classification (NCBI taxonomy): domain Eukaryota; kingdom Metazoa; phylum Chordata; class Actinopteri; order Aulopiformes; family Paralepididae; genus Notolepis; species Notolepis coatsorum. Next base: position 278,473,556 of record NC_140165.1, read on the forward strand.
TAACACAGGTAGAATCAAAGTTTGTACCATCTGCTGGTGACCACTAGAGGGTGGTATGAGACTGGAGGGAGGTAGGACTCCAATGTTTCTTCTCCCATCACAGCCCAACAGAGGGCTGAGTCTGGGCTCGTTACAGGAGGGAGGTAGGGGACCAATGTTACTCTTCCCATCACAGCCCAACAGAGGGCTGAGTCTGGGATCGTTACAGTATACAGTATTATGTACTATATACTATTATATATACTATTATATACTGCAGGTATACTATACTGTAATGTGTACTGTAATGTGTACTATATGGGTGTACTGTAATGTGTACTATATGTATGTATGTAAATAAACAAAATAAAAATAAAAATAAACGTAAGTCTTCAGGGGTAGGGCCCGACAAACCTAGTGCTTCTCCCTAGCCCTTTTCGGACAATTGGACAATGCTGCAATAGCAGCTGGTAAAACTTTGGCGATTTATGGAATGACCGTTGTAGGGCTGTCCCCGACTAAGGATTTGGATGGTCGACTATGATTGGCCAAAACTTGCCGTTTTTTTATCATTCAATTTGGGCTGTGGGGGGTGCTTAATGTATGAAGGAGTCAACTGAAGGCTTCTTGTCCTCTGCAAAAGCATGCAATTGGTCCACTGATGGATACACCACTTGATATTTGTCTAGTCTGACTAGTGTGTTCATTAGATGGGTGAAATCCTTTTTCAGTGCCTCTGTGCCTGTTTTCGTAGGCAGTTAGCCTCTGGTATGCGTTCCATTAGCATTAGTCACGCTTCTAGGCCTCTTTTCTTTTGGAAATAATGATAAAAAAATAAAAATAAACATATTATTAATTATTTTTTTATTTAATCTTTTTTACTAAGAGGTTGGCTAGTCGACTATGGCTCCTTTCGACCGATTAGTCGACTAATCGACTAATAGGGGTCAGCCCTAGACCGTTGTTATGTGTCCAAAGCCCGAAATAAAAAATAACTGAACTGAACTGAACTGACTATATACTATAGTATAGACTATAGCATGAGCCTAGTATTTTGGTTGTGTCCCACTGGACTTTACACTGATTGCCAATGCTCCTCATATTATGTGGCGTGTTACTGGAGCGCATCACATCCTCATCATCACTTCCACTTATGAAACTGAATGCAAAAGTGGCAATATTGCAGCTCCACACGCTCCAAAGTAGACAACATTGCATTATTTTCTATTGCAATATATACACCGTTCACTGGATTTGTTGTGTGTGGCCGGTCGTTAGCCGGTTAGCTGCTCCGGTCGATGTTCACATACTCCTATTGCCAACTTCGGAATTTTTTCAACACCGCTGCAACAATCTGCCTGGATACCATCAGATCACTCGGACTCCTTCAACGCCCCCGCTATATACATCGAGCATCCCGCTACAAACGTATCTGCACAAATTCCAGTATTCCTCTGGTAGTATCCGCTCCGCGCTTCCGCGTTGTTCCTCGTCAACGTCATCACAACACAGAACACACCTCACGTGCGCACCAGCTGTCTGAAGCCCCTGGCCTGCTCTGACAGGAGCACCCCTCCCACTCTACCTGTCTCCTCTACAACCACCATCAGAAGGATACGCCCCTTCCTGACAAAAGAAGCCACCCAACTCCTCGTCCAATCAACAGTCATCTCCCGCCTCGACTACTGCAACGCACTGCTCGCTGGCCTCCCGGCCACTGCCACTAAGCCTCTTCAACTCATTCAGAACGCAGCGGCCCGCCTGATCTCAAACCTACCGAAGTCGGCCCATGTCACCCCACTTCTTAGGTACCTGCACTGGCTCCCCATTGCTGCACGAATCCGCTTCAAGGCCCTTGACCTAGCATACCGTGCGGCAAAGGGAACTGCTCCCGCCTACCTCCGGTCAATGGTCTCTAACTACACACCCTCAAGACCCCTACGCTCTGCATCTTCTGGCCGCCTCAGACCTACTCCTATCCAAGCTCCGGGAGGGTCATCAAAGAGAAGTCGCCTATTCTCAGTCCTTGCCCCACAATGGTGGAATGAACTACCCACCCCAGTTAGGACAGCCGAAACACGTCCAATCTTTCGCCGTCGACTAAAGACTCACTTCTTCAACCATTATCTGAATAAAAAAAAAAAAAAAAAAAAAAAATCTAACCCTAACTAACCATACTGTCATGCACTTGTCCTAATAAACTAACCTACACTGTAGCACTCAACACTTTGATGAACATTGTTACTCAGCTGATAGAGTTGTGCTCTTCCTGATGGCTTGTCGTACAGAACTTGTAAGTCGCTTTGGATAAAAGCGTCAGCTAAATGACTAAATGTAAATGTAAATGTAATGTGCTGCTCAATACTCGCTCCCTCAATAACAAGGCACTACTCATCCATGATATCATCACTGAAAGAAAACTGGATTTTTTATGTTTGACTGAAACTTGGCAAAATAAACTGGATTTCATCACACTAAACCAAGCTACACCCCCCGGTTACGTCTACCTCCAGAAACCGTGCCCTACCGGCCGCAGCGGTGGGCTGGCTGTCATTCATCATACAGACTTCCAGGTCAAGGAGATCCCCACTCCTGATCTCACATCATTCGAGTGCATCACATTCTCTCTCTCCGGATCTCCTCAACCCCCCCCCCCCCCCCCCCCCCCAAAGCCTCCACCATCTTCCTGTCAGAGCTAACTGATCTCCTGTCCTCTCTCTGCTCCAAGTCCCCCACCACCTATCTGCTCGGAGATTTCAACATTCATGTTGACTCCACCAACTGCGATTTTGCCGCCGATTTCCTGTCGCTTCTGGACTGCCTCAGCATCACGCAGCATGTCCAGGGCCCCACCCACTCCAAAGGTCACACTCTGGATCTGGTCTGCTCCACCGGTAATCCCCCCTCCCACCTGCAGTGTCTAGACCTTGCGGTATCTGACCATCATGCCATTCTTTTCACTGTCCCTATCCCCCTGCCCAGGCAGCGCCCAACGCGCACCCTCACTTTCAGGGACACCAAGTCAGTGTGTGCATCAGCCCCATCTGACCTCATTACTACCCACATGGCCCCGGTTCCCTCCAATACCTCCCCGGACACCTTAGCGGCACGCTACAATGCCGCCCTCTCCCTCAGCCTGTACTCTCTGGCGCCCCTCAGAAGCCGGAATATGTCCTTTCCCCATGGTTTACCTCTGACCTCCACTCAATGAAAAGAGCTGGTCGACGACTGGAGCGGCTCTCCAAGCGATCTGGCCTCACTGTCCACCGGTTGGCCTTCGTCGACCATGTGAGGTCCTACAAGGAGGCTCTCTCCAAGACCAGGACAGCGTACTACTCCACCCTCATCACCTCACAACAAAATCACCCCAGATCTCTTTTCTCTACTATAAATCGTCTCCTCCGCCCTCTCACTGGCTCTCACACTGCTGATGCTTCTGACCTCTGCTCTAAGTTCCTTGACTTCTTCCAGGCTAAAGTGATTTCCATCCATCAACAACTCACGGTGCCCACCCCCTCCCCTCCTCACATACCCCTGACGCCGGACTACACGCTCCCAGCTGCACCCCTCCATCCCCAATGCTCTCTCTCCTCCTTCTCCCAAGTGGATGTTCCGCTGGTCATGAAGTTGGTTACCAGAGCCAAAGCTTCCACCTGCTCCCTCGACCCCATGTCCACGGTGCTGGTCAAGGCCTGCCTTCCTAACCTCTGCCCCATCATAACGGACATCATCAACTCCTCTCTGTCATCTGGAATAGTTCCCTCCTGTTTCAAAACCGCCTCCATCACTCCCATCCTAAAGAAGCCTGGTCTGGACCCTGAGGTGCTGGATAACTACCGGCGGATCTCCAACCTTCCTTTCCTAAGTAAAATCTTGGAAAGGGCAGTCGCCGCCCAGCTGCACCAACATCTGTCCAACCATGAGCTCTATGAACCCCTTCAGTCAGCCTACCGAGCACATGGTAACATGGAAATCGCACATAGCACACATTAAAAAAAAGATGTCCAATAGTATTTTTGTTATGAATAAAGTAAAGGATGTGTTAGAGTATGAGGCAATGAGAACACTCTACTGTTCACTCATCTCACCTTATATCAGTTATTGTGTTGAAGTATGGGGGAATACTTATGGGACCAATATAAAACCATGATATATACTACAGAAGAGGGCCGTAAGAATCACACATAAAGTGAGTTATCGAGAACACACAAATACATTATTTATTAAATCTAGAATAATTAAACTTGAAGACATGGTAAAGTTTCAAACAATGTTAATTATATTTAGGGCAAGAAATAATACACTGCCAGAAAAACTACAAAATCTTTTTCATTTAGAAAGTGAGTTTAGTAGGAGAAAATACAATTTTAAACATCAGTTTGCACGTACCACACTTAAACAGATGTGTCCTTCAGTTATTGGTGTAAAGTTGTGGAATTATCTCCATATCGAGTTTAAGGGATGTAATAGTGTTTATCAATTCAAAAAAAATTATAAAAAAATATATTTAGTCAGTATGAAAATCAAATGTGACCTGACTAGTGAGATATATATATATATATATTTTTTTTTTATTCTTTATTCTTTATTATTATTATTTAATTTTTTCTTGTTTAACTGTGGATTGTGTGTTTCTTGTATAATGGTATACATTATTATTTGTGTAAATTAGGTAGTACGGCGACCATTAAGTAAATACTTGTTTAGTTTAGGAATAAGGGGCAGGTAACTATAAGATTACAGCCCTGTCTCCTGGAGGAGAGATTACAGTACTGTCTCCTGGAGGAGAGATTACAGCCCTGTCTCCTGGAGGAGAGATTACAGCACTGTCTCCGGAGGAGAGATTACAGCCCTGTCTCCCGGAGGAGAGATTACAGCACTGTCTCCTGGAGGAGAGATTACAGCCCTGTCTCCTGGAGGAGAGATTACAGCACTGTCTACTGGAGGAGAGATTACAGCCCTGTCTACTGGAGGAGAGATTACAGCCCTGTCTCCTGGAGGAGAGATTACAGCACTTTCTCCTGGAGGAGAGATTACAGCACTGTCTCCTGGAGGAGAGATTACAGCCCTGTCTACTGGAGGAGAGATTACAGCACTGTCTCCTGGAGGAGAGATTACAGCACTGTCTCCTGGAGGAGAGATTACAGCCATGTCTACTGGAGGATAGATTACAGCACTGTCTACTGGAGGAGAGATTACAGCCCTGTCTACTGGAGGAGAGATTACAGCCCTGTCTCCTGGAGGAGAGTTTACAGCCCCGTCTCCTGGAGGAGAGATTACAGCACTGTCTCCTGGAGGAGAGATTACAGCCCTGTCTACTGGAGGAGAGATTACAGCCCTGTCTACTGGAGGAGAGATTACAGCACTGTCTACTGGAGGAGAGATTACAGCCCTGTCTACTGGAGGAGAGATTACAGCCCTATCTCCTGGAGGAGAGATTACAGCCCTGTCTCCTGGAGGAGAGATTACAGCCCTGTCTCCTGGAGGAGAGATTAGGTACTACAGCACTGTCTACTGGAGGAGAGATTACAGCCCTGTCTCCTGGAGGAGAGATTACAGCACTGTCTCCTGGAGGAGAGATTACAGCCCTGTCTCCTGGAGGAGACATTAGGTACTACATCACTGTCTCCTGGAGGAGAGATTACAGCCCTGTCTCCTGGAGGAGAGATTACAGCACTGTCTACTGGAGGAGAGATTACAGCACTGTCTCCTGGAGGAGAGATTACAGCCCTGTCTCCTGGAGGAGAGATTACAGCACTGTCTCCTGGAGGAGAGATTACAGCACTGTCTCCTGGAGGAGAGATTACAGCACTGTCTCCTGGAGGAGATATTACAGCCCTGTCTCCTGGAGGAGAGATTACAGCCCTGTCTACTGGAGGAGAGATTACAGCCCTGTCTACTGGAGGAGAGATTACAGCACTGTCTACTGGAGGAGAGATTACAGCCCTGTCTACTGGAGGAGAGATTACAGCCCTATCTCCTGGAGGAGAGATTACAGCCCTGTCTCCTGGAGGAGAGATTACAGCCCTGTCTCCTGGAGGAGAGATTAGGTACTACAGCACTGTCTACTGGAGGAGAGATTACAGCCCTGTCTCCTGGAGGAGAGATTACAGCACTGTCTCCTGGAGGAGAGATTACAGCCCTGTCTCCTGGAGGAGACATTAGGTACTACATCACTGTCTCCTGGAGGAGAGATTACAGCACTGTCTACTGGAGGAGAGATTACAGCACTGTCTCCTGGAGGAGAGATTACAGCCCTGTCTCCTGGAGGAGAGATTACAGCACTGTCTACTGGAGGAGAGATTACAGCACTGTCTCCTGGAGGAGAGATTACAGCCCTGTCTCCTGGAGGAGAGATTACAGCACTGTCTCCTGGAGGAGAGATTACAGCACTGTCTCCTGGAGGAGAGATTACAGCACTGTCTCCTGGAGGAGATATTACAGCCCTGTCTCCTGGAGGAGAGATTACAGCCCTGTCTCCTGGAGGAGAGATTACAGCCCTGTCTCCTGGAGGAGAGATTACAGCACTGTCTCCTGGAGGAGAGATTACAGCACTGTCTCCTGTAGGAGAGATTACAGCACTGTCTCCTGGAAGAGAGATTACAGCCCTGTCTCCTGGAGGAGAGATTACAGCACTGTCTCATGGAGGAGAGATTAGGGGGGAAAAGTATTAAAAGGTCACGTGGAACCATAAATGCTGAAACCCCCGTGACCACAGCAGATAAAGAACCTACGTGGAAGTCTGTATCACCCTTTAGAATTAGACTTGAGCACTCTGGCCAGTGGCCACGGCAAAGAAGTTGGCCATTTTCTTCAAGGAGCTATATGCAGTATAGCATAATGCTATTTGATGATGCTGAATTAATGAATGAATGAACGAATGAATGAATGAATGAATGAATGAATGAATGAATGAATGAATGAATGAATGAATGAATGAATGAATGAATGAATGAATGAATGAATGAATGAATGAATGAATGAATGAATGAATATATTAATTCCACAAATGTGTTTGAAGTTTTCATATACAGTAGGTACTAGCAACATTTGATAATTGTCTAATTCTTTATTAAGTACTATAATTTTTACTTGGTCAGCAAAAGAAATTGTAGATTTGTGCACAGGTTTTTTGACAAACCAAAAGTCAATGTGTTAGTCTAAATTAGAGCCATATGAAATCCGCGTTCACGGAATCGCGGACGGAATCGCGGAATTGACCAATAAAAATGGAATCAACTGCAAAACGTGGAATATTGCAGAATTTGGCCTAATCTGGACTGAAATTCCGTTTTTGGGTGGAACGCTTGGTGCACACGCGACCGGGGAGGCGGACGCTAGAGCGGGTTACACACAACACAGGCAGTCTCCCAAGCGTCTCGCTGCTTCGGTGTTTACATCGTCAAGAAGCTAATAAATTCCCCAATAAGCCCTCAATTCAGAGCAGAGCAGTATCCTAATGACTTTTATGCCTCCGGCGATAAGGTGTTTTGCTAATTCTGTCAATGTTCCGTGGACTGGAGCCACAAAAACACTTGCGACACTATTGTGATTAAATAGCTATAACGTTAGGACATGATCGCTTCTTGCTAAATCTAGTGCACCCATCCATTTGTTTAATGCAAACGAGTCATTATACACTGCCCTTTATAATCGAAATAAACTTAAATAGCTATGAAACGTTTTACAGTACATAGGACTATAGATGGAAATGATAGCTTCTTGCTAAATCTGGTGCAATCCATTTGTTTAATGCAAACGATTGTCATTATACACTGTCCTTTATAAACGAAATAAACTAAACTAAAGGTGCCTAAATTATGCATTACTATATTTCATCACAATAAAATAGATATAGCTAGGCTACTGACATTGTGATAATGTCAGTAGTAGCTAGCTGTATCTATTGTTTACACTTGAAATGTGTATTTTTATTTTGTCACAATATTATTTGAAAAGTATTGTGTAAAATGTAACTGTATTTCTGAGTTGCAGCACTTAAAAACATTAAATGGACTGTTATGTCATATTCAATTGTAGACATTTATTCATTCCCACTTATTAGACACTATTTCTGATGGTAAAATGAGCATAAAAAGCTAAATACAGAATTCTGAAATATTAAAACGGAAAAAACAGAATTTGGGAAAAAATAAAATGGAATTTGGAAAATAATAAAACGGATTTCATATGGCTCTAGTCTAAATGTTTTCATACAGACGATGATGACGTGTGCCACATCAGGGTGTGCCTCTCACATAGCGACAAAGACTATTAGTGGAGACTGTAATCCCCTTCATATCTCTCCCTCTCTCTCTCCCTCTCTCGCTTGCAGGCCACTTTCTATCTATTTCTCTTATCACAGTGGGAACCTAATGATGAAACCGTGGATTTGGCCACAGAGTCTGAAGAGTATTAGCTGCCTTACACACACACACGCGCACACACAGGCACGCACGCACGCACACACACACACACACACACACATGCACGCACGCACGCACACACACACACACACACACACACACACACACACACACACACACACACACACACACACACACACACACACACACACACACACACACACACACACACACACACACACACACACACACACACACACACACACACACACACACACACACACACACACACACACACACACACACACTAACGTACTGCCCAAGAGATCCAGGGAATTACATACTATACCAATCAGCAGTACTATAACTGAGCTATTAGCCTGCACTGATAGCTCGACCTAACCCCCCCAGCCCCCACTGAAGACTATTAGCCAATACCTGTGTGTGTGTGTGGTGTGTGTGTGTGTGTGTGTGTGTGTGTGTGTGTGTGTGTGTGTGTGTGTGTGTGTGTGGTGTGTGTGTGTGTGTGTGTCTGTGTGTGTGTGTGTGTGTGTGTGTGTGTGTGTGTGTGTGTGTGTGTGTGTGTGTGTGTGAGTGTGTGTGTGTGTGTATGTGTGTGTGTTTGTGTGTGAGTGACAGACAAAGAGACAGATTGTGTGTGTGTGTCCTCTGTGTTAGGGCTGGGCGATATGACGATATTATATAAATATCGGGTACAGTTCATTAACGATACACTTTTTTAACGTATCGTGGATATCGTGATGTTTTGCCCAAGAGGATTGTGTCACGTCAATCTGGTCCACCCCGTTCAAACTTTTGAACAACGCCGCTCCCACACACACACTACTGCATCAAAGTTAGTACTTATGATTAACAAAGGCATTCGTTTTGTGGCATTAACATTATATAGTTACACGTTATAGTTACACATCAGCGTATTTACCCAAACATAGCAACGTCCGATGACGACATACAGTAGATAGCAAGCGGTACTGTTCATATCTCAGTCCGTGCCGAGTTGTGCGTGCCCATTCTGCGGTCTGTTAATAAAGTTTTCAATCAGACAGATGTATGGAAAGGCTTTTATTATAACATTTGTTGCAGTAAAATCATTATGCCTCGTTGTCATGCTGCGGTGCGCTAGTAATCACTCGTCGGCTGCGGTGAGCTGTTGTTGTCGTTGAGCTGAGCTCTCGTTAAAATCAATGGAGGGCATTCAGGAATGTAAAAAAAGAATAGCGCTGCTTGCCGATTGGTGCTAAGAACAGCAGGGCGGGTACAAGCGGTGTGACGTAATTGGCAGACTCGACTGTCAATCAAAATTATTCTGTTGCCGGCTGAATGATTGAATGAATGAACGTTATTAACGATTGCAGAATGGGTACAATAGAGTACAGCTCAATACAACAACAGTGGACTGACTGGAGGATGAAGACCAGAAAAAGACTTTCGGCTTTTTTACATAAGGGTCCTCCATTTTCAATTCATCAAAACATTTAGAGACATACGAATATACAGTAGTTTCATAAAAATGCTAAAATGCTATTTATTTATTGATTGATTGATTGATTGATTGGTTGATTTAAAACTGTATTAACATATTGCAGAATGGGTACAGTACAGCTCAATACATACAATTGTTAAGGGGATGCAGACCAGAGAAAGACTTTCGTCTTGTTTACATCAGGGTCCCCCATTTTCAATTCATCATATTTCATATCTAAATCATATAATATCTCATTGCTAAATATATGCAATATATAATCTAATAATCCAATAATCTAAATCTAATATATAATATAAAAATGCTAAATGCATGGGTATTTTATTTTGTCTTTAATGTTAGCTTGCAAACTCAAATACTGTCTCGGTAAGCCTCATAATGAATTGTTTGGGGAAAAAAAGAAAAACAACGTGATGCGTATCGTGTATCGCCGAAAGGTCAGAAAATATCGTGATATCATATTTAGGCCATATCGCCCAGCCCTACTCTGTGTCTTTGAAAGTGTGTGCAACTGGTGAATATGTGTCCACATGTGTGTGTGCGTGTATGTATGTGTGCGCGTGCGTGTGTGAGTGTGATCCCTGGAGGCTTGTGGGTGCGGAGGCCTGGTTAAGCCCCCCCAACGGGAGGGAGTATGTGGGGTGACGGAACACAGACAAAGCCGGCTTGGAAAGAATGTGGACACACACTAAGAACACGCATACACATCAGCTGTCTTCACATCCATCCAGAGAGAGAACCTAGACACGCACTAAGACCGTGCATACACATCATCTGTCTTCACATCGATCCAGAGAGAGAGAGAGAGAATCTGGACACACACTAAGAACACGCATACACCTCATCTGTCTTCACATCGATCCAGAGAAAGAGAGAATCTGGACACACACTAAGAACATGCATACGCCTTATCTGTCTTCACATCGATCCAGAGAGAGAGAGAGAGAATCTGGACACACACTAAGAACACGCATACACCTCATCTGTCTTCACATCGATCCAGAGAAAGAGAGAATCTGGACACACACTAAGAACATGCATACGCCTTATCTGTCTTCACATCGATCCAGAGAGAGAGAACCTAGACACACGCTAAGAACACACATACACATCATCTGTCTTCACATCGATCCAGAGAGAGAGAGAATCTGGACACACACTAAGAACATGCATACACCTTATCTGTCTTCACATCGATCCAGAGAGAGAGAGAACCTGGACACACGCTAAGAACACGGATACACCTCATCTGTCTTCACATCGATCCAGAGAGAGGGGGAACCTAGGCACACACTAAGCGCATGCATACACCTCATCTGTCTTCACATCGATTCAGAGTGAGATAACCTAGACACACGCTAATAACACGCATACACTTTATCTGTCTTCACATCGATACAGAGAGAGAAAACCTAGGCACACACTAAGAACATGCATACACCTCATCTGTCTTCACATCCATCCAGAGAGAGAACCTAGACACACACTAAGAACATGCATACACCTTATCTGTATTCACATCGATCCAGAGAGAGAAAACCTAGACACACACTAAGAACATGCATACACCTCATCTGTCTTCACATCCATCCAGAGAGAGAACCTAGACACACACTAAGAACACACATACACCTTATCTGTCTTCACATCGATCCAGAGAGAGAACCTAGACACACACTAAGAACACACATACACCTTATCTGTATTCACAGCGATCCAGAGAGAGAGAGAGGGGGGGGGGGGGGGGGTTAAAAGAGGACAGAGATGGAGAGAGATAGGGAACATCAATAGAGGAGAGATAGTAAGCGAGGGATGCGAGAGGTGATGCAAGGAGACACTCCCACAAAATAAGAGGGGGGATAGAGAGAGATATAGAGAGAGATAGAGAGAGAGAGAGAGAGAGAGAGAGAGAGAGAGAGAGAGAGAGAGAGAGAGATAGAGAGAGATAGAGAGAGAGAGAGAGAGAGAGAGAGAGAGAGAGAGAGAGAGAGAGAGAGAGAGAGAGATAGAGAGAGAGAGAGAGAGAGAGAGGTGATGTTGTGGGGGTTGAAAAAACCCAGGAGGGAGAGATGTAGTGATAGAGAAATGTATCACAATTCACATATCAGAGTGTTTGTGTATGTGCGTGTGCGTGTGTGCGTGTGTGTGTGCGTGTGTGTGTGTGTGTGTGTGTGTGTGTGTGATGTATGTGTTTTTATGGGTATGAGTGCATGCTTGTTGTGCATCCCTATGAGTGTAGTTTCTAACTTCTTCTCCTTTTGAAGCCAAGGAATGAGCTGAGTATTCAATACCAGCGCAGGCGAGAGCGAGAGAGAGAGATAGAAAGAGAGAGAGAGAGAGAGAGAGATAGAGAGAGAGAGAGAGAGAGAGAGAGAGAGAGAGAGAGAGAGAGAGAGAGAGAGAGAGAGAGAGAGAGAGAGAGAGAGAGAGAGAGAGAGAGAGAGAGAGGAGAGAGAGAGAGAGAGATGTTGATTGTCCTTACTGTTATTACTAATATTATGATATTGTATTGCTTAATATATATGTTATTGTTTGTATGTTGAACTTGCTTTGGCAATAAGTATGTAAATATTTCATGCCAATAAAGCCTGAATTGAATTGAATTGAGAGAGAGAGATGAAAAGAGAGAAAGGGGGAGAGGGAGAGAGGGAGAGAGAGCACACACACACACACACACACACAACACAACAACAGCTTCCAAGGAGACCTGGTGTGTGTTCATGCCGCAAGCAACTCAGGAAACCAGTTGGCGGAAATGTATTCTTTTTGCATGATCTGAGAATTTTGCTACTGCCGGCAACGGGTGTTGGCTATGGCCTTCGTTTCATCTTTGTAGGTGAGCAAAAGTGTGGCTGCAGCGGAACCCTATCTGTATCTAGAATACTATTTATTTTTTTGATCTACTTTTTCTCCCCCCTTGTTCTGTGATTTTTCTCCCATCCCAATTTCCTCTTGTGCCAATTCTCCCTCCCCTGTCCTGATCGTTGCTCGCATGTGCACCCCACTGGCCGGTCGTAGGGAGGATAGAAGCCCATCATATGTCCCCTCCGATACATGTGGAGGCAGCCAGTCACTCTCTCATTGGCGAGGAGTAACGTGTAGGAGGCTCACACTGCCCCCGCCATTTTCCTGTCTTTACTGTGCAGGCGCCCTGACCGACCTGTAGGAGTCGCTGTTTACAACGACCAGACTACCACCCTTCGACTCCCTTCCCGCTAACTCTGCCAATTGAGTCAGTATGACGGCCAGCCCAAGCCGGAGATTCGAGGCTGGTGTCTCTTGTGTTGGTGACGAGCGCACTGTCCGCTGCGCCACCCAGCCACCCTTGTATCTAGAATACTATATTATATTAATATATTATAGTTCTGTATAGTATTATATTATTATAATTTATGTATTATAAAAGTTTGGCTGCATCTGAACTTTTGGGCTACTTTGGTCAGCAGCCTTCCTATCTCATTACTGACACACCATTGGTGCTACAGCTCACAATGCAGGGCCATTTGGGGACAGTAACAAGACATGGTGGTTGCTAGCAATGACTTCAGAAATCTCTGAAATAAATCTCTGGAGAGTAGAACCTTTTGCATCTATTGATATGGAATATACTTGTTCATTCCAAATGAGACATGGAGGCAAATATTACACTTATTTAATGTGATCAGCCTTAGCCAAACTTGGGTCAACTAAGTGGGGTACAATTATCGTTGGGTACAATTATGTCCCATTGGGTTTTGGGGATAAATGTCAAGCTTTCTCTCTCTCTTTCTCTGTCTGTCTCTCTCTCACCTGAGGTGTTCAGAAGACCCAACATGGCGCTGTCTGTCTCATTGTCAGTCACACAGTGATGTCTGCAAGGTTGCTGAAGTGGCATATATTAATTGCTTCATTAATTAAGGTCCTAATCAGCCTGTGAGCCTGAATTGTGCCTTCCTAATGACCGCCTGGGCCTTCTGAACCAGGGTGTGTGTGTGTGTGTGTGTGTGTGTGTGTGTGTGTGTGTGTGTGTGTGTGTGTGTGTGTGTGTGCGTGCGTGCGTGTGAGAGAGAGAGAGAGAGAGAGAGAGAGAGAGAGAGAGAGAGAGAGAGAGAGAGAGAGAGAGAGAGAGAGAGAGAGAGAGAGATAGAGAAGGTGATGTTGTGGGGGTTGAAAAAACCCAGGAGGGAGAGATGTAGTGATCGAGAAATGTATCACAATTCACATATCAGAGTGTTTGTGTATGTGCGTGTGCGTGTGTGCGTGTGTGTGTGTGTGTGTGTGTGTGTGTGTGTGTGTGTGTGTGCGTGCGTGCGTGTGCGTGTGTGTGTGTGTATGTGTGTGTAGGTGTGTGCAGGGCCGCCTCAGGGGGTGTGCGAGCAGTGCGGTCGCACAGGGCCTCGCGGGAAGGGGGGCCTCGCAAAATAAAAAATAAAACAATTTTTTTTTTTTTTTTTTTTTTTTTTTTTTTTTGGAGGCCCCCCTTCCCGCGAGGCCCTTTTTCATCACAGACCTAAAATCTAGTTTTGCTTATATGCTTATATATTTCACATTAGACACGTTTGTAGAATGTGTCTGACTTGTTCCTGGGTCTGCAGTTATACTCACTATTGGAGCTCAGCCTCTGGGGTTCTGCAGCAGACACACTATTGGTTTCAACGAAGGGAGTGGTTTTACTTACATCATGTGTAGTACACTACGCCGGCGTGAGTCAGCTGCGTTTGACTATTATGCTTAGTTATGCCAGCCAAGACGAAGAAAGAGGTTGGTCATTATCAGTCGGTCGGTCACCAAGGAACGTTGACGAAAGGCGGGACAAATGGCCGGAGCCTTGTCATGATGCAGTCGGGATATAGCCATGATGATGATGTCGGCTAGTAGCTAGCTTAGCTAAAGGCTATCTAGCGTTAGCTAACCTAGAGACATGCAGCCAAGATGAAGAGGATGGTCGTTTGGCAGATGAACTTCGTCAACTCCACGCGGTTGTCTCCATCCTCTTGGACGTTTGGTGAGTTTTTAACCTATTCTATTAACTCTATTCTATTCCCGCCGTGGACATCGCTCTCTCTCTCTCTCTCTCTCTCTCTCTCTCTCTCTCTCTGGAGCTAAACTGGCCGACTAGCTATTGTAGTACTACTAGTAGCTAACGGTGTGTGCCTGGTGTCAGCACCTGGCTGTATGTAGCCGCATAGCTTGCTTCTGCGTTAGCTAATGGTTCAATAGCCTGGTTGAGCTAACTGTTAGCCAGTTAGCTGTTTAGCTTCGACGTTAACTGCCGGCTGCGCTCGGCTGGGAACGTTCGTTTGATGCTATCAGTTAGCCTTGAGTTAGCTGTTAGCTTGTGCTACGACCATTGACATTAGCCGTGAGAATAGCAGGGGGTTCTGGCACTCTGACTACGACATCATCTTTGACAGAAGATGTAGTCGGGCCTGCACCATGACAAGGCTCTGGCCATAGCTTATTTGTCCCGACAGCGAGAGGCCTTTCGTCAACGTGGAGACCTGTGTTGCGGCCTTTCGCCCTGCGTTCCTTTTGTGCAGGTAAGATTAATGAAAATGTCATGACATTACCCCACTCTTCCTTCCTTCCCCTCCCGAATGTTTTGTTAATAACGATGTTTTTTTCCAGGCAAAACATATGCTACTTCACAACATTTGGAGATACGACATGTGCTGTGTGTGAATGTCTTGGTCGTTTGTGTAGCTTGGGTAGCGTTGGGCCGTTGGCCAAAGCTGTGTGTGGCCTGGTGTCACAGTACCTGGCTAGCCTATTTAGCTGATGTCGGCCATTGGCTCCTTGCTGCTTTGGTTTCTCTGGTATAGACCCTCTTCTCGTTGGATTTAAGTGTTGATCTTTGTCCTTTTGGATCTCTCATACATGCTCTAGTCTCTCTCTAACACACACACACATGACAAACACACATGTTCTCTCTCTCTCTCTCTCTCTTTCTAACACACACAGTCTGCCTATGGCGGCCTTTCTCGATGGCTAGGCTGTGCTCAAGGATCTTCAGTCACAGTGCTCAGGTATTCTGCCACTGTGTACTCTCTGTTTAGGGCCAAATAGCATTTCAATTTCTTTCCAATGTGTCTCTCTCTCTCTCTATCTCTCTCTCTCTCTCTCTCTCTCTCTCTCTCTCTCTCTCTCTCTCTCTCTTGGATTTAAGTGTTGATCTTTGTCCTTTTGGATCTCTCATACATGCTCTAGTCTCTCTCTAACACACACACACATGACAAACACACATGTTCTCTCTCTCTCTCTCTCTCTTTCTAACACACACAGTCTGCCTATGGCGGCCTTTCTCGATGGCTAGGCTGTGCTCAAGGATCTTCAGTCACAGTGCTCAGGTATTCTGCCACTGTGTACTCTCTGTTTAGGGCCAAATAGCATTTCAATTTATTTCCAATGTGTCTCTCTCTCTCTCTCTCTGTACACTGTATATTGACTGTAGAACGGGAGCTCTCTCTCGCTCTCTCTTTTGCTATATGTTGACTGTATCATGCCCCGCCTCGGGCAGCGCTATTATTTAAGAATATGTTGACTGTATAAAAAAAAAATATATATATATATATATATATATATATATATATTATTATAATATTTTTTTTAACCTTTTGGGGGGGGGGGGGGGGGGGCCTCGCGTTAAATCTCGCACAGGGCCTCGCATTTCTCCCAGGCGGCCCTGGGTGTATGTGTGTGTGTGTGTGTGTGTGTGTGTGTGTGTGTGTGTGTGTGTGTGTGTGTGTGTGTGTGTGTGTGTGTGTGTGTGTGTGTGTGTGTCTGTGTGTGGGTCCTTGTTTTCTTATTCTTGTGGGGACCAAATTACAAAATTTTATGAAAAAAGCAGTTTCCTATCTTAGGGGGTATTTTAGGGTTAGGTTAATTCATACGTTCTGTATTCATCTATTTATGGCATGATATCAATCTCGTACCGGTACCGGATCGCTCAGGCTTAAATGAAAGGTCCCCTATTTTTCACAATTTGGGCAATTTTACACAATTCCTGTGAATTGGAACACATCTGTAAGGTTGTAAGGTTTTTTTCAATAAAATCTGACTATGACGGTTATATGCACGAGTGCTCTCTAAAGTGGTTTGTGTTAGCTGCCATTTTGGTTCTTTCTCTGCCTTTTTCTTTTTACCTCTGTGGTAACCTTAACAGCTTGACCTGTCCCACCAGAGGCGAGAACATATTAGACCATGTACACTCGCAATTTAAGAATGGGTACAAGTCACAGGCTCTTAGTCCATTCGGTAAATCGGACCACGCCGCCATCTTTCTTTTGCCAAAGTATAAACAGAGTCTCAAGTGAACGCCGGTAGTATCGCGAGAGGTTAAGCGTTGGACTGTGACGTCAGAGGAGACACTCCAAGCTGCACTTGAATGCACAGACTGGAGTGTATTCCGTGATAACACAGCCAATATTAACGAATACACTGAAACGGTGCTTGACTTTGTCTGTACTCTGGTAGAAGAAACAATCTCCTCTACCACAATTAGAATCTACCCAAATCAAAAGCCCTGGGTAGATAAATCTGTCCGTGAGGCTCTGAAAGTGCGCACCTCAGCCTACAACACCGGACTGGTGACAGGCAACATGGAAGAACACAAGACGGCAAGATACAACGTCAGGAGAGCAGTAATAGAGGCAAAACGGCGTTACAGGGATAAAGTTGAACAGGCTGACTCTAGAGGTATGTGGCTGGGCCTCAGAACAATGACAGATTACAAAGGCACCTCCCTCAAACTGAACAGTGACATCTCCTTAGCAAATGATCTCAATACCTTCTATGCGAGGTTTGAGGCTGTGAATAACAACACCAGCCTACAAGCCACAACAATGGGGGGGGGGGTCTGCTGATGGAGACTCAGTGTTCAGGGTAACAGAGCATGAGGTGAGGCGGACCTTTAAAAAGGTGAATATCAGGAAGGCAGCAGGACCGGACGGCATCCCCGGCCGCGTCCTAAAAGTCTGTGCCGACCAACTGGCCCTGGTATTCACTGACATCTTTAACCTGTCCTTAGAATAGGCTGTCATCCCCACCTGTCTGAAGAAGTCCACTATCATCCCTGTACCCAAAAAATATATGCCCGCTTGCCTCAACGACTACCACCCTGTAGCCCTCACCTCCATAGCCATGAAGTGCTTTGAGAAGCTAGTGAAGGGCTACATCTGTTCCTCCCTCCCCATCAACATGGACCCCCTGCAATTTGCATACCGCCCTAACAGATCCACGGAGGATGCCATAGCCCATGTGCTGCACACAGCAACATCACACCTGGACAAGAGGCAGGGGAACTATGTGAGAATGCTGTCATCGACTACAGCTCAGCATTCAATACCATAGTCCCCTCCAAACTCATAGCCAAGCTCAGGGACCTGGGCTTGAACTATGACCTCTGCCAGTGGGTCTTGGACTTCCTGACGGGCAGACCCCAGGTGGTAAGAGCAGGCAACTACACCTCCTCATCCATCACGCTCAACATAGGGGCCCCCCAGGGCTGTGTTCTGAGCCCCCTCCTCTACTCCCTGTACACACGTGACTGCGTGGCACAGCGGAACAACAACACAATCATCAAATTTGCTGATGACACAGTAGTGGTGGGCCTGATCTCTGCCAACGACGAGAGGGCCTACCTGGAAGAGGTAGAGAATCTGTCACAGTGGTGTCAGGAGAACTGCCTCTCCCTGAACGTCAGCAAAACAAAAGAGATGATTGTGGACTTCAGGAGGTCGGGGGTCAAGGACTACATCCCCCTCAGCATCGACGGGGCACCGGTTGAGAGAGTGAACAGTTTCAAGTACCTCGGAGCCCACATATCCGAGGACTTGACATGGACCACACACATTGACAGTGTTGTGAAGAAGGCACGACAACGCCTCTACTTCCTCAGGCGCCTAAGGAAGTTCCAAGTCAGTCAGAAGATCCTTAGGAACTTCTACTCATGTACAATAGAGAGCATCCTGACTGGCAACATCACCTCCTGGTTTGGGAATAGCACTGCACAAGACCATAGCAGACTACAAAGAGTGACACGTTCAGCCGACCGCACAATTGGAGGGGGGCTTCCCACCCTCCAGAACATTTACAACAAGCGGTGCAGGGGGAAGGCTAAGAGAATCATCAAGGACTCCAGCCACCCGAACAACTGCCTCTTTGAACTGCTGCGGTCAGGCAAGCGATACCGGAGTCTTAAGGCGAGCACAGAAAGACTCAGAAGAAGCTTCTATCCCCAGGCCATCAGGCTGCTCAACGAACAATAAACACTATGCAACAACCATCAAATGCACACAGCACACACACCCACACGCACACACTCACTTAAACAAACAACACACTGCAGCACCCACTCTCCACACTTTAGATCACCTAAACACACTTTACACTTCATATTTATTGGTAAATGATTTGCACTACAACTCGTACACCTTACTGTAAATTCTACCTAAATTGTACCTCATCCCATTTCTGCTCTGCACTCAGGGAGCGAAATTAACTTTTTGACTCACCGGCCAGTGGCGGGTAGATGGGAAGAGTCTACCCGCCACGCATATTTCTTACCTGCCAATATATATTTTATATATACAATTTTTTTTAAATAAAATATATATTATATAATCATACTTGTAGTTGTATTATCTGCGAGACATCGCCACCACGCAATAAGTCAAAATGCTTGCTATCTGCAAACAGCTCCACTGTCTGTTTTGGCTGTGTTGCTCTTCTAGAAAAATAATCCTTTCAGGGTTGCCTATTGAAATACTGTACACTTTCCTACTGTACACTTTCCTGATTAATTGAAATGGGGGACCCTGATGTAAACAAGACGAAAGTCTTTCTCTGGTCTGCATCCCCTTAACAATTGTGTGTATTGAGCTGTACTGTATTGTACCCATTCTGCAATCTGTTAATAAAGTTTTCAATCAATCAATCAATCACACCTCCAGTACAGAAACATTGTTTGAGTTTGCGTGTCAGGTAGACCATTGATTGACAGTCGAGTCTGCCAATTACATCACATCGCTTGCACTCCGGTGCTGCAGCTGGACCCATTGCCCACCTCTGCTGTTGATAACGCTAGCCAAGTTATTATACACAGATACACAGTGGGCCAGTGACTTTGGTGTAGGGGTGTAACAATGCATCGATCCTAAGGGGGAAATTCAACTGCATCGATTTGAAAATGTTAGAATAGATTATCGCAATTTTAATGTGTACACGTTATGTTATTGTCATGTCCGTTACAGCCAACACACCGACATACGCTACTGCATAAACGTTATGATTAACAAAGCAAGGCATTCGTTTTGTTGCATTAACGTTATATTACTATTGCTATCGATAAATCTAGGTGTTCTAAAATCTATTGCTATTGGTAAGAGAGACTATAATAAGTTGGTGTCTCGGAAAACGAGAGCCCTGATCGCGGAGTTTCAGGAAGTAAACAAGAAAAATTAGAGCTTCCGATTGGTCATTTGCTTTATTTCCCATGAAACCAGTCACTTCACTCTACTGTGATTGGACCGTTGGCTTGAGTGCAATGTGGGACTTGTAGTTTTTTAACGATCTCGCAGCGGAGGAAAAAAAAGACGAGAGAGGCTATAATCTGTATTCGCACAGCGTGCGCGTAATTGATTTTTACCGTTCGCATACAAATATTTTTAGGGGCCTGCTTATGAACTACACGTCTACACGCCACACGGCGGGCAGCCCTCTAAGTGTCATGCGCCAAAGGTAAAAACAGACCGCCCCTGGCGGGCGGCGGGCTTTAGTTTCGGTCCCTGTCTGCACTATATAGTATTGTATATTAGTACATTGCATAGTATATTGTATATTGTATGGTAACTCAGTTACTTCTATTCTGCATCGAACATTGTACATATGTCTATACTAAACACTGTGACCTCTATTTTTACTTCTATTTTACATGCTATACTATTTTATTTCATACTTATCTTGTCTAGCACAGTCTCTGGAGCGTAACAGTAAGAAGCATTTTGTATAAAAGTATTCTGTACTTCTGTATGACAACTATTAAAGAAACTTGAAACTTGAACACTTTGATTGCCATGCATATTGCTTATCCTTACCCTTAGAATGCCAGCCTTCTAGTAGTTTCTGTGGTCGTTGCACTATGTTTGCAAAGCTGTGTATGTGTTCTGTATTATAGCTGTAGAGACATGAGGTGGCTCATTTTGACAAACATTACTTGTAGTCCAGCATGGGAATAATAATTTTATTACACATGCTGTAGTATAGTTTATTACACGCTAAACATTGCGCATTTCCAAGATAATACAGTATTTTTTCATAGATTGCGAGATAATACGCGTTATGTGCAATAAGCCCAAACCGTTCTGGCTGATCCCCTGAAACCCTGAATACTCCCAAATCAAAGGTATATGATATGTATATATATACCATCACAAAATAATCAAGGGGGGGGGGTCGTTTTAACTCAAAACGATGATCGCGTTTGCCGAGCATGTTTTTCGTCCGGTGAAACACAGAACTGTGATCGTTAGAAAAACACGTTTTAGATTCGGTAAAATAGACACACCTTAGCCAGAAAGTATTCCAAGAAGAAGAATTCCAAGTGATCGCATCACCATCGCGATTACCAGTGTATATGTCTATACACATTCCGATGGTCAAATACGCTTATGCAACGGAATTCCGAGGCGAGCACTGTGAATTTCTGTCCCAGCAGAAGGAGGGGCGAGGAGAAACTGAATGTGAAGCTGACTATCAGCCCCAAGCCATTAAAATTCAGACACGGACAATACTGCCACCTGGTGATAGTCGACAAAATGCAGTTCTAATGTGTGGGGACATGCCTAAATGATGCAGATCGCTCTGGGCAAGTCTGTAGAACGGGGAGCAAGGTAAAAAGATCAAACGGACAATTAAACATAACAGATATCAGAGGCCATAGGTGCATTAAAATCCGGAAAAACAGCGGGACCAGACAGCCTCCCAATTGACTTATATAAACACTTTAAAGATAAATTAGTGACCCCCCTTTTTGAAATGTACCTAGAATCCTTTGTTAATGGCTATTTACCCGCTTCAATGAAAGAGGCCCTGATTATTCTGCTTCCAAAACCAGGCAAAACCAATACTAAATGCGAGAACCTCCATCCTATAAGTTTGATAAACAATGACACCAAAATTCTTAGTAAAATCGTGGCCAAAAGACTAGAGGATGTGCTCCCAGAGATAGTGGGAGACGATCAAAATGGATTCATAAAGGGGAGACAGGGGTTTCACAATGTCAGACGGGTCTTCAATGGGTCTCATTCCCGAACAAATTTTTACGACCAAAAATTTTGTCTCAGCCAGATTTCGGCCCATTTAAGACATATTAGGGCTGGGAGCGCGAGTCCCCAAATTTTCCTGAGATCAGATTTGATCGTGGCTGAGAGCAGATTTAAGAGTGCTGAGGAGCAGTCTTATGATTGATTGACTAATTTAAAATTGTATTAACTTGACATACTGTGTTCTCATAGTGATTCCTTCATGTTAACGCTACAGGCCTCCTTGGAATTAATTATTTAATCATAATTAAAATAAATATGACAATATTTGTACGATAAGAAATTACGCATTTGATGTCGGAAGAATAAATAATATGGATTAATCTGATCACAGGGCAGCTACTTAACCATATCTGAACCAGCTATTTTGGACAAATGTATAATTACTTTAATTACTCAGATATTCAAACACAATTATGCAATTATTGTGAAATGATTGAAAAAAATAATAATTTAATGCCTTCTGTGGAATTTGTATTTCTTATTTGTTACACATCTGTTTTAATGATTAATTATATACATTTAAAAGAATGCAGGTCAACATCCAATGTATCCCATTGATTGGTATACAATGGGACAGACCTTTGATTGATTGATTGATTGATTGATTGATTGATTGATTGAAAACTTTATTAACAGATTGCAGAATGGGTACAGTACAGTACAGCTCAATTACATACAATTGTTAAGGGGATGCAGACCAGAGAAAGACTTTCGTCATGTTTACATCAGGGTCCCCCATTTTCAATTCATCATAACATATATGACACACACGACATACAGATAGACAGTACTGCTACATTTTTTTTTTTTTTTTTTTTTTTAGCTTAGGCCTTTGGCATTGTTTGTATATTTTTTTGTATTTTATTTTTTTATAATTTTTTAAACAAACACATAAACAAACATGACAACACACGATTAGATATACAAGCATTGTAAAACAGTGTACATCAGTTAACTCATCGTTTGGATAAATGTCTTATGCAAGATATATCCCTATTACTAATCTATTCCCCTACACACATATGCTCTTGCTCGCACCACCCGCCCTGGACCCCCCCATGGTTAATCCGTCCATTATCCTTCGCTCCTAACCAGACACTACCATTAAATGCTAGCTTTTATTCTCTCCACCACTTCTAACCACATTGTCAATTTGGATTCATTGAGACCCAACATTCTTGCTGTAGATATTTCTAGATAAATCACATCGAGATATGTAAGAATCCAGACCTTTCGGCAAATTTTTTCCGGTTGAAACCATCGTGATGCTATCAGTTTTTTAGCCATTGTAATACCAGATAAAACCAATCTCTTTTGTTGTATAGGTACTGCATATTCAAAAACATCATTCAGCAGTAATATAGAGGGGTGTACAGGTATATTCAGAATTAAGAGATTTTATAATTGCTGGGTCACTTCTTCCCAGAATATCTTAACTGGTGGGCAGTCCCAATACATGTGCATAAATGTCCCCTCGTCCCCATTTGTACATAAGGAGCATTTGGAGTCTTGTTTAAGACCTATTCTGTTCAGTCTTATAGGAGTCAAGTATGTCCTATGAATATAGTATAATATAGCTCAATTACATAAGGGGATGCAGACCAGAGAAAGAATTTCATCTTGTTTACATCAGGGTCCCCCATTTTCAATTCATCATAACATATATGACACACATGACACAGATAGACAGTACTGCTACATCTATACATTTATGACATACCAGATTTGCAAATACAGTAGTTTGTGATACAAAAAGAGTCCAGAAAAGAGAGTATATACATTTGACGTAGAAACTGTTGGAGGAGGTTGGGTAGGAGGGGTGGGTGGGGGACACTGTACAAGCAAAACTGTACATTGGAATATTGACAAAACCATACTTGGTAATTTACTGTACATTGGAGGGGGTTGATATAGCTATAAACCTGCATTCCTTCGAATATATCATTAATCAATTAAACATATATTGAAATACACTATATAGCCTATACACCAACACTGAAATGACAGTGGATAAATAAATAAATAAATAAATAAATAAGAACTAAAGCTGATCGCATGGAAATAGCAAGTCTTGTGTGCGCCAGTATGGCCTACGTGTCTAATGAACAGGCTTAATATATTCTAGTTACTTGTTTCATTAGGATTTAGTAGATATGCTCTGCCTCTGCTCTATGTACAGTATAAGTACAGACTGTACTGTACCTATACTGTGCGTAGAGCAGAGCATATAGTATCTACTAAATCCTAATGCAACAAGTCATTAATGGAATAATAAGCCTATACTGTGTTCATTCATTACACCGTAGGCATTAATGGAATAATAAGCCTATACTGCGTTCATTCATTACACCGTACAGTATACTGCGCATGTGTGTGTGTGTGTGTGTGTGTGTGTGTGTGTGTGTGCGTGTGCGCTGCGGCAGGTGTACCACAAGCTGTATTATGATGACAATACATTAATCTAATCTCATTTCGATGGGTCGCAACTTAGACTCGCAAAGCGCTTCCGCATCCATTTCCACACAGCGTCATTACTTTGAGGGACCAGTCGAACGGCAGAGCGGGGGAGGTCAGCTTGGTAAGAGGCTCCGCCACTTGACTGTAGTTCCGGATGAACCTTCGGCAGAAGTTGGCGAACCCGAGGAAACTCTGTAACTCCTTCCGAGTGGTGGGTTCCGGCCAATCCTCCACAGCCTGGATCTTGCGAGGATCCGCTCGGGTCAAGCCCTTCTCAACGATGAAGCCCAGGTACTCGACGGAGTTGGAGTGGAAACGGCACTTCTCCGCCTTGACGAAGAGCCGATTGTGGAGGAGGCGCTCCAGCACCCGGCGAACATGCAGGATGTGTTCCTCGAGGGTCCTGGAAAAGATAAGAATGTCGTCCAGGTACACCACCACGAACACCTCCAGCATGTCACGGAGGACATCGTTCATGAGTGCCTGGAATACCGCCGGGGCGTTGGTGAGGCCGAACGGCATCACAAGGTACTCATAGTGGCCCCTGGGGGTCTTGAAGGCGGTCTTCCATTCATCGCCCTCACGGATACGGACAAGATGGTAGGCACTTCGGAGATCCAGCTTGGTGAAGAACGAGGCCTGGGTCAGTGGCTCGAAGGTGGAGCTCATGAGAGGTAGGGGGTATTTGTTCTTGATGGTGATCTCGTTGAGCTGACGATAGTCGATGCAGGGCCGCAGGTCTCCATCCTTCTTACCAACAAAGAAGAACCCGGCTGCCACCGGGGAGGAGGAAGGCCGAATGAGTCCTGCTTCCAATGACTCAGAGATGTAGAGATCCATCGCCTTCTTCTCCGGGACAGTCAGACTGTAGAGGCGGCTGCCGGGAAGGGGAGCCCCTTGGCGGAGGTCGATGGCGCAGTCATAGGGGCGGTGAGGTGGAAGGGCCTGAGCCCTGGTCTTGCTGAATACCTCCATGAGGTCGTGGTACTCGGGAGGAATGGACGAGGGGTCCGGGGGCAACTCACCAGCCGGTCTCCGGGGCGGGGGACAGGACGCCGCCTGCAGACAGCGGGCGTGACAGGAGGAGCTCCAGCCCCTGATGGTACCGGAGGACCAGGCGATGTGGGGCTCGTGCAGCGCGAGCCAGGGCCTACCCAGGACCACCGGGACAAGGGGGGATTGGGTAATGAGGAACTGGATTCTCTCGACGTGGTTCCCAGCGATGGTCAGCACGACTGGGCCGGTGCGTTGAGAGATGTCGGCCAGGCGGTGTTGGTCCAACGAAAAGATCTCCAAGGGCCTCACAAGGGCCTCAAGAGGTATGTTGGCTTGGGTGGCAAACTCGAAGTCGAGGAAGTTCTCGTCTGCCCCAGAGTCGATGAGGGCCTCCACCGTGGCACGTTGGTCCCCCCAGGCCAGGGTGACGCTCATCAGATGGTCAGGTGGTGCGCGGCGCTGGGACTGGGAAAAACGGCTCACCAGGATCTCCCGGGGTCTTGGTGAGCCCGATCTTTTGGCCGGATAGGGCAGTCGGCGAGAAAGTGTCCCGTACCTCCGCAGTAGAGGCAGAGACCGGACCTGAGCCTTGCCTGACGCTCCACCTGGCTCAGACGAGAGCGTCCCAGTGGTATGGGTTCCTCCTTGCGCACCGGACGGGGAAGCCTGTTACCATCAGTAGTGTTGGGGACGGGGCGTCCAGGAGTCCGGGGTGCCTCAGGAGGTGACAGTCGGGTCCTCTCGTGCCTTCTCTCCAGGAGGCGTCCGTCAATACGGATGACAAGGCTAAACAGCTCCTCGAGGGAGTCGGGCACCTCCCTGGTAGCGAGCTGGTCCCGAACTGCGTCACTGAGCCCCCTTATGAAGGTTAGGCGAAGAGCAGTCTCGTTCCATCCGCTCTCCACCGCCGCCAATCGGAACTCCATGACATAGTCCGTCACCCTGCTGCTCCCTTGTCGGAAGGTCCCCAACCGGGCTCCAGGGTCCAGACCTCGGGCTGGATGGTGGAACACTCTGCGGAGCTCCGCCACGAAGTCTGGGTAGGAGAACAAAAAATCTGCCTCCATTGCCCAGGAGGAAGTGACCCACTGGGCAGCATGGCCTGAAAGTAGGTTGGTTATATAAGCCACTCGGGACCCATGAGCAGAAAAACGGCTTGGTTGATGACGGAAAACCAACTCACATTGCATGATGAATGTGGCACACTCCTCGGGATTACCGCCGAACAGCCGTGGGACGGAGAGATGGGGTTCCCGAGGTGCGAGATCTGCTGGGGCTGCAGGGAATGTTCCTGAAGGGTATGAGAGATGAAAAGTGTTAAC
Organism: Notolepis coatsorum; assembly: GCF_963971535.1. Lineage (NCBI taxonomy): Eukaryota > Metazoa > Chordata > Actinopteri > Aulopiformes > Paralepididae > Notolepis > Notolepis coatsorum. The sequence continues at coordinate 278,500,482 of NC_140165.1, forward strand.
GGCGTCGCCCAGCGAGTTAAGCTGAGCGAGAATCTCGGACTGTTGTCCCGCCATAGCGGCCATAGAACCCTGCATAGGCAAGACCTGGTCCATGAGGTCTTGCACCGCAGCCGCAGCCCGCTCTAATTGGAGACCGTGATCCCTGGTCAACTCGACTTGAATAGCAAGTGCGGTCTTGACCCTCTCAGTGTCGGCTGGGGTCGTCATATTGTTGGTTGGATCGTAATGTTATGGTTTGACACCGACCCCAAACGCAACGACACAAGAGAGTAGGATTCAGAGTTGCCAAATACGAGGGCTTGTTTATTTGGTACTAAGAATAAGAGAAACAGGGAAAGCTGGTCAAACAAGACAGGTACAATGATCAAGGGGCAAAGTTCTGCTGCTCTGCAGCTTCTCCCGTGAGGGTTGTCTTGGGAAGCAGGTGTTGACTTCTGAACCGCTCTGCAGAATCCTCTCGGCGGGTTCTCGGATGTTGTGGCGAGACCGAGAGAGGGAGAGAGGGAACGAGTCAGTGACAGAGCAGTCTTAAACGAGCAGGAGAACAGGGTGTACAATTCTTCGTGTTAACAACACAGTGAGCACAGTTCCAAACACAGCCCAAGTGAATCTCTTCGTGTTAACAACACAGAGAGCACAATTCCAAAAACAGCCCAAGTGAAACTCTTCGTGTTAACAACACAGTGAGCTAACTCCAAACACAGTCCCAGTGAATATCTTCATGTAAACACACAGTGAATATCTTCATGTAAACACACAGTGAATATCTTCATGTAAACACACAGTCCAATTGTGAAATAATATCTTCGGTGTGAGCAAACACACAGTGGATATCTTCATGTAAACACACAGTCCAATTGTGGAATAATATCTTCGGTGTGAGCTAGCACACAGAGGGAGATGGTAGATCCCAAAATATCATTCCATAAAGGAACAAGCAAAAATAGATAAAAGGCTGGGTGAGTGACTGTCTGACAAAAAGGTGGTAGTCTTCAGTGTAAGTTTACACACGAAAAACGGAATAGGTCAAGAACAGTCAAATAGATAACTCACCCAGACGAGATGCGTAATTGGAACTGGAACAACAGTGGAGGCGAGCGCGCGCCACGGGAGCAGGAATCCAAGCGAAGGCTTCTAGGAATTCCTGGAGAACAGCACAGAGAAAAAAGCAGCAGCAACAGCAACGGGGAAAAATCATCCAGAGACAAATAAAGGCGACAAAACAAGACGATCCAACAACTTAGGGTGGGGAGAAACGGGGTATAAATAAAGAGGGATCGATTGATTGAAAAGCGTGGGGAAGTGAGAGAACCAATCAGCGACGTCTCTGATGACGTCAACGGGGAGAAAGCAGTGACAGCTGGGGAATGTGATTGAAAAGCGTGGGGAAGTGAGAGAACCAATCAGCGACGTCTCTGATGACGTCAACGGGGAGAAACGTGTGAACGAGGGGATAGAACCAATTGACAGAAAAATGAATGAAAACAAAGCGAGGGTGGTTAAAGGAACAGAACGAGTGAGAGAGCAAGGACAGAAACCTCACACTTTGCCTTATAAGGAGCTCTGGAGGCGTTGTTTTGTATGCAAATGACCTGAACGGGAACGCGTTTTTGAGTTTACGACAGAATCACATTCGCAAAGCAGATATCAGATAATATCATTTGTGCGACCGTTTCAGCCACTTAAGACATATCACCAGCACGTTCAGGACTCAGAGTGAACTTGTCAATGGGTCTCATTCCGGAAATGTTGTCAAAGATAAGAGAATGGAGAATGGCATTCTGTCGTAAACTCCAAAACGCGTTCCCGTTCAGCTCATTTGCATACAAAACACCGCCTCCATAGCTCCTTATAAGGCAACTGGTGACGCAGCTGTGTCAAATGGAATGGCGGAAGTGCTTTGCGAGCCGCGTGATTACGAAACCTAGCGTCAGTCAGTGCCATTCAGAGAGCGTCTCCGAGAAATGCGGCTAGGTTTCGTAATCACGCTTGCGCCCATCAAAACTAGATTAGATTAATGTATTGGCATCATATACAGCTCGCGGTACACACCTGCCGCAGCGCGCGCGCACACACAAACACACACACGCGCACGCGCGAAGTACTGTACTGTATATGAATGAATGAATGACATATAATATATATAGCCTACGGCGGGCGTAATGAATGAACGCAGTATGGCTTGTTATAATAATAATAATAATAATAGATCAAATTTATATAGCGCCTTTCATAGAACCCAAGGTCGCTTTACAATCCATAATCCATAATTAAGCCTTGTTATGGAATATTAATGCAGTCTATTTCCACCGATTAGCTTTAGTTCTTATTTATTTATCCACTGTCATTTCAGTGTTGGTGTATAGGCTATATAGTGTATTTCAATATAAGTTTAATTGATTAATGATATATTCGAAGGAATGCTGGTTTATAGCTATATCAACCCCCTCCAATGTACAGTAAATGACCAAGTATGGTTTTGTCAATATTCCAAAGTACAGTTTTGCTTGTACAGTGTAAGTCTATGCCCCACCCACCCCTACCCAACCTCCTCCAACAGTTTCTACGTCAAATGTACTCTCTTTTCTGGACACAAACAGTACTTTATTTGCAAATCTGGTATGTCATAAATGTATAGATGTAGCAGTACTGTGTCATGTGTGTCATATATGTTATGATGAATTGAAAATGGGGGACCCTGATGTAAACAAGACAAAATTCTTTCTCTGGTCTGCATCCCCTTATGTAATTGAGCTGTACTGTACTGTACCCATTCTGCAATATGTTAATGAAGTTCAATCAATCAATCAAACAAAGGTCTGTCCCATTGTATACCAATCAATGGGATACATTGCATGTTGACCTGCATTCTTTCAAATGTATATAATTAATTATTAAAACAGATGTGTAACAAATAAGAATACAAATTACACAGAAGGCATTCAATTATTATTATTTTCAATCATTTCACAATAATTGCATAATTCTGTTTGAATATCTGAGTAATTATTTGTCCAAAATAGCTGGTTCAGATATGGTTAATCCAGCTGCCCTGTGATCAGATGAATCCATATTATTTATTTTTCCGACATCAAATTCGTAATTTCTTATCGTACAAATAGTCATATTTATTTTAATTATGATTAAGTAATTAATTCCAAGGAGGCCTGTAGCGTTGACGTGAAGGAATCACTATGAGAACACAGTCTGTCAAGTTATAATAACATTTTAAATTAGTCAATCAATCATGAGATTTGATTGTGGGCTGAGAGCATATTTAAGTGTGCTCCTCAGCACTCTTAGATCTGCTCTCAAATAAGATCTCAGGAAAATTTGAGGACTCCCACTCCCAGCCCTAATATGTCTTAAATAGGCCGAAATCTGGCTAAGACGAAATATTTTGTCGTAACTTTGTTCGAGAATGAGACCCATTGATTCTGTCTCAGTGGTTCCAAGATAAGTCTTCCAGAATAACTCTTTGAAAAATGTTTGGGAATGAGACCCAATATCTTCTACAACCAAAAACGAGAAAGGGATACGGATCTTCTCTCACTCGACGCGGATAAGGCCTTCGTTAGGGTTGAATGGGCGTATATTTTTGACGTTATTGATCGATTTGGATTTACTTTTGTAACTGGATCAAATTACTACATCTAAACTCTGTAGCTGAGGTACTAACAAATTAAGTGACATCTAAACCCTTTAATATCAGCAGGGGTTGCCCTCAAGGTTCACCTTTATCACCGCTTCTGTTTATTTTAGCTATCGAACCGCTAGCAATAGCAATCAGGGCTAACAGGCAGTTATATGGGATTGAAATCAGTAATAATGATCACAGAATAGCCCTTTTTGAGGACTGTCATTTTGTTCCTAAAAAACCTAGACAGATCGATTAGTTCATTCTCAGTGCTGTATAACGGCATTCAAAAGTGCGTTCATTCTCAGCACTATATTATAACGGTGTTCAAAAGTGTGCCAGATTTCATATGCCTTTCAGCCGAAAACCCAGTTAAAACACACCGTAAACAGGCTTTAAAATAATGCGGAAAACCACCCATTCTGGCAACCGCTCTGGGCGGGGCTTCGGGGAGTCTGGTAGACTGCACTCGCACTTGGCTCTGCACTCGCTCAGAGTGAGACTCTACGACGTCGGTGTATGAGCATTTAAAAGAGTTTTAGTTAAAGTCAGTAAATGTTTTGCACTTTGAATATTGAACTTTGAGGTACAACCTTAGTTTCATACCTCAGCCTGGTTCCTACCTCGTGTTGTGTTAGTACAGAGTTATGTCGGGATTGTCGGCACATGTTTATATGTTTGCACAATGACTACTTTCACTTTTGGTACTTTAAGTATATTTAGATTATTATACTTAATAAAGACCATTCAAGCAGCACGTTTTTCCTCATGTTTTTGAAAATATACTGTAGAGATGAAAGCTGCAGCTGCTACTAGTGTGGACTGAATGGGCGGCAGCAAAGCGTTATGGAAATGTCAGTATTCTGTGGTTCTATTATGGGTTGTGGCAATAAATTTGACAAATAATAGCTTGCAGCAACGTATTGAAAAAAGAACTATAAACTATAAATTTGTTCATTTTTGAAACCATGAACTTTAGTTCAAAATTTTGAATTATGAACTATGAACTGAACTAGTTCATTTTAAAATGTGTGAACTATGAACTGAACTAGTTCATGTAGAAAGTGAACTTTCCCAACACTGTCCAGAAGTACAGACGTGAGTGGGAACTGGCAAACCCCTGGCTTGATAGCGTCAGTGGAGATGTGTATAAAGCAAACTGCAAAGTATGTAGGTGTGTGTTTTCTGTGGTGCATGGTGGACTGACTGACGTCAAACAGCATGCCTCAGGAGAACAAAAATATTCCCGAAATATAAGAACTCAAAGGACCCAAGCACAGGTTTCACAGTTCTTCATGACTGAAACATCTCCTGAGATTGATTCGGTATGGGATATTACATCTTATTTATCTGGTTGTGTTTTTAACTAGATGTCAGTATTTCTATTTACCTGCCCTGGCAGCCAGGAGCATATTGGTTGCTGATGTGGGCATAGTCTAGGCTAGTCAAGTCAAGTCAAGAGTTTTATTTGTCACGGCATACAAGTATACAATGAAATGCGGGTGGTCTTGCCCGCAACAATGTGCAAATACAGTAGTACAACATATAATAGAATCCAATAAGACAACATTGTGCAATAAACAGGTAACATAGTGTGGCATCTCGGTATTTGTACATAAGTTATTTACAGAGCATGGAAGACATGCTAGGTCCTTTGGTAGTGCAATACACTGTTACTGTTGCTATACTATTTTTAAAGTGACCTTTCCTTTGTGGCCATACGTGTGGGCGTGTGCAGCATGAGTGTGTGCTTGCTCATGTTAAAGTGGCTGCTAGTGTGCGAGCGTGTACAGCGTGCGTGTCGTGTGTGTGCTCATGTGTGCTTGTGTGTGGAGAGTTCAGTGTTCTGTGGCACTCAGTGTTCAGTGTTCAAGGCTCTGATGGCCTGGGGGAAGAAGCTGAGCCGAAGCCTCTCTGTCTTAGTAGCTGGGGTTCGCAGGCGTCTGCCTGACCTCAGCAGCTGGAACAGACTGTTGTTGGGGTGGTGAGGGTCTTTCATTATTCTGCAGGCTCTGGATTTGCACCTCTTGTTGTATAGAACCTGCAGGGGAGGTAGTGCAATACCCGTGGTACGCTCGGCTCAGCGCACCACTCTCTGTAGCGCCTTCTTGTCCTGTGCCGTGCTGTTTCCATACCAGGCAGTGATGTTTCCAGTCAAGATGCTCTCTACAGCTCTGGAGTAGAAGGACTGGAGTATCTTCCCAGATACTCTGAACTTCCTTAACTGTCTCAGGTGGTAGAGGCGCTGCTTCGCCTTTTCAGTTGACTAATATGGTTGATTGTTCATTAATGTTGAGATTTTAAAATCTAATAAATAAACATGTATTTATTTTATATTAATAAATATAATTAAATAGTGGGCCCATTTAAACTCTTATGTTGTTATGCACATCTGGAAAACGGAATTATTCATAATGGATGAACAGTTAATAAATACATAAATAATAGAATTCATAAATACATAAATGCAAAAATACTTAAATAAATACTTAAACATAAATAAATAAATAGTGTTCAGACAACAATATAAAAGTCATACTGTTCAATTTCATTTAATTTCAATTGTATCATCCCACTCCCCTCTATACTGCAGCTGAGGCGACACAGGTATACCACACGGTTAAACACAACCTCAGCTACAACAGTGCTGACTGTTTGTTTTCTATGCATTTCAGGAGTTTGGGGGGCTGGCTCCCCTAAATAATTAAATAACATAACCCTAACCCTGACCCTAAAACCGAAATAAAGTAAAAAAAATAATAATAGTTACAAAATCCGCCCATTTTCGGCCAAAAACCGTGCACGCTCGCTGAAAGGTGTCCTTTATTTCTATTACTGGAAGGTGGCAACCCTACACTTAGATTATCTCCGGTAGAGATTTGACTCTTCCAGATGTAACAGTAAAAGGCTACTTTTAGGCTCTTTAAATTAAAAAAATAACCTTTTACAAATGTAACTCACAAAGCTAACGAACTGTGCACTGCCATTAGAAGATAATACACTAGTTTGTGGGAAAAGACAGGAGTTGGCCCATTATTGGTTACAAAAAAGAAGCAAGTGAGATGCGGGAGCTCCCGTTCCCTTTGCAAACAAAGAAAAATGTGCTTGAAAAAACGGTGGTTCATCCATCATGAGTCGGACCTCGAGCAGAAAACTATTATCTACAAGCAATGTCGAGCAAGAGTTGTTGCTGGTTACGACACAAGCAGTCCCTCCACAGGTGGTGCTAAATGAAAAACCACAACACAGACATCGCTAGCCAAGTAATTTTCCAGTGGTTATCCGTTAGCTATCCAAAAAAGCAAGCGGTGGAGGGACATTACAACGGAGTACCTATGTAAGGACATGGTGCCTATACAAACAGTTGAGCGAACTGGGTTTAAGACAGTGCTAGCGTTTCACTGGCAAAATAGATGTGTGCAAACTGGAAAAATTATTCAGGAGGACATGTGTGAGTAAAGATTATATCCTACAAACTGACACTTCAATTACCATTAGCTGCTAATGTCAACTAAGCTGGTCCCGAGACAGTTAAAGGGGAACTATCTTATAAATGGCCTTTTTCAGTGTTTAGCATTGTTTCCTAGCTATATGGACTTATATTAATAGGATCTATGTCTCTAATTCTCATATTGGCGCATTCTTCCAATTCTCCTCTCACAATATTCACCCTCACTGAACTGAGTAATCTGAAAATGTGCTGATCTGTGATGTCTAGGGATGGGTACCGAATTCGGTACTTTTGAGGTACCGAACCGAAACACGTCGGTACTACCGAGTATCGAATCAAGTGAGAAACCGATTTTTTTATTTAATTTTTTATTATTATTTTTTTTTACTTTTTTCTTTTCATGTCAACGTTCACACGCACAATATATGCTTACCTAGGATTTGACTTGATTCAACAACAAAGCAGTCGGAGCAATGACAAGCCGAAAACTGTCGAAATTGTAGTTATTTGAAGTTTGGATTTTTTTTTTTTACGACTGAGGTAGGTAAATGAAATTTCTTGAGACTAAAGTACCGAAAAAAGGTGCCGTTGGGTACCGGTATCGATTCACAGGTACCGGTACCGGTACCGGTATCGGTTCAAATGTGAAAGGTACCCATCCCTAGTGATGTCAGAGATGTCTCAGCTGCATAATAATGTGGCAACGCAGGCACCAGGCCACACAGTGGTTGGAGCCCAGCCTCAAAATGGCTCAAGATCTTGAGGTAGAAAAATGCTGTTTTTGAGTACTTGATTAGAAATACAAAACAATGAAAATAAAAAAACAAAAAAAAACAGAGGTGTTCCATAGACTCACAGGAATTGTGTAAAAGTGCCCAAATAGTGAAATAAATAGTAAAATAGTTCCCCTTTAAACTAATCCTGGAGCTGCTCATAGCAGAGCAATCCTCTGGGCAAAGTTAGTTTCATATTTGTGAGATAATAATGATACGCTTTTAGGCCTGATATTTTATATTCTATAATCAGATTTCAAATTGCATGTGTCCGGATGGCAGAATTCAGTACTGTATCTACAAAACCTTCTGTTTAATCATCTTCCCTTTATTCATTTGCTTAGATTTTTCAGGTCTGGTAAATTTTAGCATGGTGTAAAAAAAATAAAAATAAAGAATTGAATTGATATTCCCATTTGGTTCATTACAATTTACTCAACCCTAGTAACAGGCACAGTATTTCTGACACTGGGAATACATTCCCTGAGATCCATAGATGTCCCTAGAATCAGATACCAGGGACATGCAAATAGCCATTGGAAAAAAAGTTTGTAAATGTTTATTCTATGTTCTTATGGAATGAATGAGATAAAAAAAATAAAAAAATAAAAATTTATTATATATATATTTTTTTTTTAATTCATTTTGAGTAAATTTTCATCACACGATAATTTGCTGTGTAATTAATTAATCTAATTAACGCGATAAACTGACAGCCCTACTATAAATACTAACTGGATAGTAGCTGATAATAAATATTTCACTTCATTATCTGAAATATTCTAAAACCATTATGTCTGCTATAAGCCATTATCCCTCTTTCTTGTGTGTGTGTGTGTGTGTGTGTGTGTGTGTGTGTGTGTGTGTGTGTGTGTGTGTGTGTGTGTGTGTGTGTGTGTGTGTGTGTGTGTGTGTGTGTGTGTGTGTGTGTGTGTGTGTGTGTGTGTGTGTGTGTGTGTGTGTGTGTGTGTGTGTGTGTGTGTGTGTGTGTGTGTGTGTGTGTGTGTGTGTGTGTGTGTGTGTGTGTGTGTGTGTGTGTATATCAGTGTGAGCATTTCACTCACATGTGTGGCTAAAATAGATGTGTGCGAGTAAAGATTATATCCTACAAGCGACCAGTTCCATGATTACAGAATACCTCATAGTTAACCTCCCAGGAATAAACTGTTACCATCCCAGAGTTTTGTACTGCTCCTAAAGCATTTATATTATTATTATTATTATTATTATTATTATTATTATTATTATTATTATTATTATTATTATTATTATTATTATTATTATTATTATTATTATTATTATTATTATTATTATTATTATTATTATTATTATTATTATTATTATTATTATTATTATTATTATTATTATTATTATTATTATTATTATTATTATTATTATTATTATTATTATTATTATTATTATTATTATTATAAGAAAAACAAAAACAGTATATCATTACCGTTACCGTCCAACATTTAATGATTTTAATGATTTTAACGTCCAACATTTTAGGCCACACCGCCCACTCCTACGATCACATGACCAGAGCTTACGGTCAATTTAAGGTGGCGTCTTTGATTGTACTGTATGCTTAAGTCTGAAGGACAGCATTGGCTTGAAACGTCATTGTTGGATGTTAGAATAAACAGAATATAAAGGAGCTACAGGGTGCAGACATTCATGTTGTATTGCTGTCTTCTATTGTCCAGCACCTGCTAAGAAGGTAATTGTACTGTATGGTATTGTTTCCGCCAGGCAAAATGGTGCGATTATGCAGTGTGTTTGTGTGGTTGTCTGTGTGTCTATTGGACAGTGTAGTGTGTTTGTGTGTATGTTTGTTAGGGTCAGCAAGCTAATGTAAATCATAATAACTATAAGGAGAGCGGTCAGTCTTTTTGTGTATTTGTCTGTCTGTGTGTGCGGCTTGCCGCCTGATGGAGATTGTTTCTTGAGAGAGAGAGGAGCAGATGTGCTCTCAGTACTTCTCTGTTCTCTTGTGAGTTCCAGCCAATTCCCTGTTCCCTGTTCCCGAGGATGATTTACCAGATGCCAACACCGAGAAAGAGAGAGAGAGGGCAGGTTCCTCCGAGCGGGGTCTGGTCATTCGTGATTACCAGCCACTTCCCAGGCGCCAATGTTTTCTCCATTATGCTGCGTCCAAATTATCCATAATTCCATACCGATCTTCACAATCCACTTCCTAATTCGCAAAACGTATCTTTTTCCAGACACTCTTTTTAAACACTTGTTCTGTTCGTTTTTTTTTTACATATATTATATATATATATACAAAGTGTAATAATGAGAATGGGTGATGATTGTTATGTCCAATAGCCTAATGCTTATCAAATCAAATCAAATTTATTTGTAAGGCCCGACAACACACATCAATGTCCCCATGGGCCGGACACGTCTTCTCAAGTCAAGAAGAAACAAAATAAATAAATAAATAAATAAATCAAGAACAAAACAAAAACACCATAAAGTAATTATTTTTTTTATAAATGCTAAATAAATGCAACACTCCCAGACATACCCCACACGAAGGTAAGGAAAAACTCACTAAAACCTAGCAATAGGGGAAAAAGGCACCACAGGCAATGTAGAGGAGAGAAACCTTAATAGAAGGGCCATTCAAGGGGGGATCTTTAAAATTAAAAATTTTTTAAAACTTTAAAATACTCGAGTGACATTTCCCGATAGACTATTGTTCCCCCCCGGGATATATAGGAGGGGCACCAGAAGTTATGTTGTCATTGGTTACACGCGAGAGAACAGTGTGTGTACATAACAAGCAAAGTGTTTTGGACCTGTATGTAACAGTTGAGTCTGGAATTAAACGACACAAAAGAAACATAAAACTCTCCTCATTCTTCAATGACGGTATGACAGAACGCTACATTTGGGCAGTCGGACACAACACCGGTGCGCTCTTACGGGCAGCCTTGGTGGCGAGCTGCTTCGGACCGGGGAACATATAACTTTATTTTTTTTGGGGAGCGGGCGTGACCGGGGAACTTAGAACCCTTTTTAAAATAAATGTACACAGGTAACATAGAACCCGAGGAACATAGAACCCGGGGAACATAGGGATGACCCCACGTTTAGTAACCGGAAACTGTGATACATTGCGCTACAGGGCAGGGACTGAATGACATCCCGGTGTAAATATATTTTCATCTCATTATCCATTGAGCTATGCCTGTTCTTGGCCGCCTCTACGTTATTAGACTACTACCTAGGGTTCATATTATCAGATATATAAGTCAAAATTCCCATTCGCCTGCTCCATCAGATCTCACCGGAGTGAGGTGGAAGCTCTGTAAACCACAGTCAGTAATGAGCAACAGCTTGTTAATGACTAGAGAACCACAGGGTCCTGACGGCCCTCCATCCAGGCCTATACATATGTATTAATGCTATTCTATCAATTATGTATCCTTAGCATCATCCACCAAGGACAAAGAGGCTCACAGTGAAAGATTCAACTGCAAAACAAAAGGACGGGAAGAGGAAGATGAGGAGGGATGGAGGCAGGGAAGAGATGGGGAAAAGAGAGAGAGAGAGAGACAGAGGAAAGAAAGAAATGAGAGAGTCAGCCCTAAAGGTAGCCTAACCTTTCATTATAATCCTCTCCTCTCTCCTACTGTGAGAGTGTGTGCGTGTGTGTGTGTGTGTGTGTGTGTGTGTGTGTGTGTGTGTGTGTGTGTGTGTGTGTGTGTGTGTGTGTGTTCGTGTCTGTAGGTGTGTGTGTGTGTGTGTGCGTGTGTGTGTGTGTGTGTGTAGGTGTGTGTAGGTGTGTGTGTGTGTGTGTGTGTGTGTGTGTGTGTGTGTGTGTGTGTGTGTGTGTGTGTGTGTGTGTGTGTGTGTGTGTGTGTGTGTGTGTGTGTGTGTGTGTGTGTGTGTGTCGCAGTGGATGGATCAGTAAGCATGAGCTCATGAAACAGCTAATGAAAACGGATTTAAACCAGACACACTATCTCTCTTCCTCCCCACACACACACACACACACACACACACACACACACACACACACACACACACACACGCACACACGCAAACACACACTCTATATCGTTTCCTCCCCATACACACACACACACACACACACACACACACACACACACACACACACACACACACACACACACACACACACACACACACACACACACACACACACACACACGCACACACGTAAACACACACTCTATATCGTTTCCTCCCCATACACACACACACACACACACACACACACACACACATATGCAAACACACGTAAACGCACACACATACACACATACTCTATATATATTCCTCCCCATACAAACACACACACACACACACACACACCTACAGACACGAACACACACACACACACACACACACACACACACATATGCAAACACACGTAAACGCACACACATACACACAGACTCTATCTATCTTCCTCCCCATACACACACACACACACACACACACACACACACACACACACACACACACACGCACACACACAAACACACACTCTATCTCTTGTCCTCCCCATACACACAGACACACACACACCCACACATATGCAAACACACGTAAACGCACACACATACACACACACTCTATCTATCTTCCTCCCCATACACACACACACACACACACACACACACACACACACACACACACACACACACACACACACACACACACACACGCACACACACACACACACACACACACACACATTCACTATACAGCACATACACACAGCCACACGTGTACACTCACATGCATTGTGAAAACATGCACAAACACAGAGAGCCATTGTCTCCCAGTAAGCGCTATGAAATCTCATTAATGTGCATTACTGTGTTTGAAGGAGGATTTGGTTTGTGAGAAGATAGAATTAGGAACCGAGCTTAGCTTCCATCAAACAATTATTTGTCTTCAATCATCCCATTGAAAGACAGTGGGGAGGGCAACACAGCAGTAGGACAACACTGACAGCAGTATCTACAGTATTTGTCTCATTTGTTCAGAATGTCCTTCTCCTAAAGTGACAGTTCAGATCATCTTTAACCCTAGCCCCTGTTGTAGATTGTTGTTGTTGACAATCCATGCTGTTCCTCATGCTAGTTAGCCACAAACAATGATGTTGCACTCCTGTCTGTACAAGCTGTAGATACACAGTACACTCTGTACACAGAGTAGATGTAGGGACAGGAGCTCGACCCCATTGACTTTGTATTGGTTTGTGGTGAACTATCTAGAGCTAGTGTGAGGAACAGCACGGATTGCGCTGAGAAAGGACTCTACTAATCAACAACAACACTGGTACAGTAAGTGAGAAACAAGGCTAGGGTTAAACAAAATCATAAATAAAGAAATATATCCCTTTAAAGCACCAATCAGTGATTATTTTGGACCTCATCAATGTGGGGTGTATTCATATTCATATTTTATAGGTTAAAATAAATGAGGGTAGGAGCTCCGGGCACCACACCATTTATGAAAACGTTAGTATTCTTTAGTTTTTATTTCTCTACTGTTTTCTTTCTCTGGCCTACTAAAAGTGAAGCCAACACAATGTTGTGGGTCTGGGAACCACAACAAGGGTGGGTAATTGTATGTTATTGTCTTTTTCTTTATTGTTTTTTCTTTTCTTTTCTAAATATCTCAATGCATACAGTGACAATATATGCTTTAGAACAACTTGACACATTCATAAGTAATACTAATAAGATTTTGCAACCATTATGTCAGATTTGATAATAAACTCATGGAATGTCAAAGGCTTGGGTAATCCCATTATAAGGGCAAACAAATGATCTGTTCTAAAAGATAAGATGGTACATATAGCCGTCCTGCAAGAAAATTCTTATCAGAAATTGAACATCTAAAGCTACAAAAGGATTGGGTGGGACAAGTGTATTTTTCTTCATACAAAAGTCACAGTAGGGGAACTGCTATTCTAATCAATAGAACCATGCCATTTAAATTAGAGAAAAAAATCACTGACCCAAATGGGCGATATGTTTTGATTTGAGGTTCTATTAATGGAATATCTACCACTTTCCTTAATATCTACGCTCCTAACACAGATGACCCTGCATTTATGTCAGATATGGTATTGCTTTTCAACGAAAACTGCAACGGATTTGGGGTCATAGGCGGAGACTTTAACTGTGCACTGAATCAGAAGATGGACAAGACCACACAGTCTAAAAGTAACAAACCAAAGTACATAAAAGTACTCAAAGGTTTATGCAAAGAAAGTGGCCTAGTTGATGTGTGGCGGGAACTAAATCCAAAGGTTAAAGACTACACTTACTATTCAAACGCCAATGTCTCATATTCTAGGGTTGATTACTTTTTGATCTACTCAAGACATCTGCACATTGTAAAAAACTGTTGTATCAATCCAATCACACTATCAGACCATGCGAGAATTGACTTGACCGTTCGTCTGGATGGAGAAAAGTTCACTCGTAGGCAATGGAGATTCAATACCTCACTGCTGAGGGATGAAACATTTAGATAAAAAATGAAGGTATGGATAAAAGATTACATAGATGAAAACAATGATCCTAGCATGGACCCAAACATAATCTGGGAAGCTGCAAAAGCCACTTTAAGAGGACATATTATCTCATACACATCATTTAGTAAAAGGGAAGAAATCTCACACACAAAATAACTAGAAAAAGAAATTGAAAGATGCGAAGCCCTCCATAAAGTTGCAGCAACAGAAGACAACTGGAAACATTTAGTAACTGCCAGAGCCAAATTAAATATCAAGACTACAAATATAATCATGCAACAAATGAATCAGGTTAGACAAAAACACTATGAATTTGGCAACAAACCCAGTAAACTATTAGCCCATCAACTAAAAAAAGAACAAACCGAACGGACTATAAAAGCAATTCGGTTCAAGGGCAACATCACACATCATCCAAAATAAATCAATCAGGCATTCCAGGAGTATTACAAACTATACAAATCTCAAAGTAATTACACACAGGAGGAACTGGATAGATTCTTAGAAGGTATCAAAATGCCAAAGCTCTCAGAATCAGATCAAGAGAGTCTTAATGCACCCTTTACCGAACAAGAAATACTAGCAACAATTAATTCAATGCCTATAGACAAAAGTCCAGGACCAGATGGCTTCCCGGCACAGCTATATAAGTAGAGCCATATGAAATCCGTTTTATTTTTTTTTTTCCAAATTCCGTTTTTTCCGTTTTAATATTTCAGAATTCTGTATTTTGCTTTGTACGCTCATTTTACCATCAGAAATAGTGTCTAATAAGTGGGAATGAATAAATGGCCACAATTTAATAAGATATAACAGTCCATTTAATAGGGCTGTCTTAAATACTTCGAAGCTTCATTCGATGGGCATGGGATTCGAATATGAAAAAATAAATGAATAAAAATAAAACAATTATATATATATATATTTTTGCAAAATCAACTCTGCCTCTCATTGTTAACTACAACAAGCAACGCTGTTTGTTATTTAAGATGAGGTCGGACTCGGCACTGACAGATTTGTGTTCATTGTGCTGCTTTTATAAAGCCTCAAATAACGGCTTATAATATTTCATGAAAGCAAAGTGTTTTGTTTGTCTAAGATTTAAAAAGGTTTAAACTTTACAGCACTGATAAAGTTGAACAAAGTGCTGTACAAGTCCCACAACATAAAAAAAAAAGTAAAAAAATAAAAATAAAAATAAAAAATTAATTTAATTTAATTTTTTTTTTATAGTTGATTCCATTTTTATTGCTCAATTCCGCGATTCCGTCCGCGATTCCGTGATCGCCGATTCCATATGGCTCTATATATAAGGAGTACTGGAATGACTTGAACCCATTTTTATGGGAATGATTAACAACTGTGGACGCAATAAGGCACTTCCTCAAACAATGAGCTTGGCAAACATCACAGTACTGCATAAAAGTGGTAAGGATAAATTAGACTATTCATCATACAGACCCATAAGTCTTTTAGATCATGATTATAAGACTATCACCAAAGCATTAGCGAAAAGACTTGAAACCATCACGCCAAAATTGGTAAACCCAGATCAGGCTGGATTTGTTAAGGGAAGATATGCTACCGATAACATCAGAAGGTTATTAAATATAACCAATCATTTGAATCTAAAACAGAGGCCCTCTCTACTCCTATCTCTGGATGCAGAGAAGGCTTTTGACAGAGTCGAGTGGAACTTTCTTTTCAACGTGTTGCAAAAACTTAATATAGGGTCAAATTTTATCCAGTGGATTAAAGCAATTTATCAAACTCCAAAAGCAGCAGTTATTACTAATGGCAATACATCTGATCTGTTTCTCTTAATGAGAGGAACAAGACAGGGGTGCCCAATGTCAAGCTCATTATTCGCAATAATAATAGAAATGTTGGCTGCATCTGTACGAGACAACATTAACATAAAAGGAGTGTATATCAATAAGGTTGAACACAAAATATCTTTATATGCTGACGACATTGTTCTATACATTGAACCAACCAGAAAACTCCTTATTACATCTGTATAACACAATCGAACAATTTGGAAAGTACTCAGGATACAAGATAAACTATAATAAATCTAATGCATGTCTCCTACATATGAAACCAAATAGAATAGAATAGAAATACTTTTATTATCCCGTGGGAAATTTGACACTGCAAATCGCTCAACATTTAAACATTTAGACAGGACAGGTCACAAATTAGAATAATAACACAAATCAAATCAAGTTGCCTAGGATAAGAGTAGAGTAAAATAGAATAAAATGAATTGAAATAAAATATACAGAAATAAATACAGTAAGAAATAAGAATGTACTGAGCATGGGGGAAGCAGTGTAAACAATTTGGTCAATATAATTATAATTTAAATCTAACTAAATTAAATATATATTCCAGTATTCACAGTGTCACAAGGTGCAGTATGCTTCAGGTAGTGTATTGTCCTCATTGGGTTCCTATAAGTCCTAGATCAATGTCTGGCAGCCGTCGCTGCCCCCTGTTGTGGAGCCTGGAGGCCGCTAGTCGCGGCCTCCTGCCACTATTGAGCTGCCGCTCTGTGCTCAGTGATGCAGTGAGGCACAGTGATGCATTATATAGTCTGATGGCTGTTGGAATGAAGGACTTCCTGTGCCGTTCAGTGCTGCATTTGGGTAGTGTGAGCCTAGCACTGAACATGCTCCTCCTGTCAGCCAAGTCTGTGTATAGTGGGTGGATGGGGTTTTCCCTGATGGCCTGGAGCTTAGCAAGGCTCCTCCTATCCGCCACCCTCGCTAGAGAGTCCAGCTCCACCTCAACCACGCTGCTGGCCTTCCTGACCAGCTTATCCAGCCTGGTTTTGTCCACTGCTCTCAGTCCGCTGCCCCAGCAGGTCACAGCGTACAAGAAGGTGCCCGCCACCACCGACTCATAGAACATCCTCAACATCCTTGTACAGACATTGAATGATCTCAGCCTTCTGAGGAAGTAGAGTCGGCTCTGGCCCTTCTTGTATAGTGCTTCTGCATGTTTTGACCCGTTCAGTTTGTTGTCGATGTGCACACTGAGGTATTTGTACACCTCAACCATGTCCACATCAACTCCCCTGATGGAAACGGGGGTCACAGGTGCACTCCTCCTCCTCCCCAGCTCCACAACCAGTTCCTTGGTCTGCGCCACATTTAGCTGCAGGTGGTTTTTATCGCACCATGTGTCAAAGTCCACTACCAGTTCCCGGTATTCCCTCTCGTCACCGTCCTTTATACATCCCACTATCGCAGAGTCATCAGAAAACTTCTGAAGGTGGCAGGACTCTGACCGATAGTGGAAGTCGTTGGTGTAGACAGTGAAGAGGAAGGGAGAGAGGACTGTCCCCTGCGGGGCCCCGGTGTTGCTGACCAGTCTGTCTGACACACAGCTCCGTAGGCGCACGTACTGTGGTCTTCCCATCAGATAGTCCACAACCCAGGATACCAGGGGGGCCTCTACTTGCATCGCCTCCAACTTCTCACTCAGTAGCCCAGGTTTTATGGTATCAAAAGCACTGGAGAAGTCAAAGAACATGACTCTCACAGTGCTCCCCGGCTTGTCTAGGTGAGTGTAGGCTCGGTTCAGAAACAAAAGAAATGCAGAAAGCCTACCCATTTCGATGGTCACCAGGAGGCTTAAAATACTTGGGAGTACACTTTACACCGCAATTAAATGATTTAATTACACTCCTCTTACAATTGAAATTAACACAGATCTAGGTAGATGGGACAAACTACCCCTATCCCTTCTAGGAAGGATCAACGTCATCAGGATGAATATCCTTCCGAGATTGAACTTTCTCTTTCAAACTGTACCCTGCTACCTATCTATAACATATTTTAACATATTGAATAAACGTATCTCAAAATGTATTTGGTCCAATAAAAAACCAAGGATTAAATTACTGACTCTTATGAAACCTGAGTCCATGGGTGGTCTAGGTCTTCCCAATCTCCAACACTACTACTGGTCAGCCCAACTTCGAACTATAGTATCATGGTCATTGGGAGGACCAGACTCACACTGGATACAGATAGAAGCGGGACAGGTTGATCCTTTACCTCTAAACTCTCTTTTTTATAAAGAATTTTGATAAAATAGAAAATATAAAGCAATATTTCACGGTTGTGAATACCCTATCTGCATGGAAAGATTGCTCGAAAAAGTTTGGCATAACTAAATGCATCTCTGTTTATTCACCTATTCATCAAAACCCTGACCTAAAAAAATATTTTCATTCAACTGATATACACAAGTGGAGACACTTGGGGGTAACTCAACTTAAAGACCCTTTTCATAAAAACTGGAAATTAAAAACATTTCAGGAGCTAAGAGAAGAATACAACATTCCTAACTCAGACTTCCTAAAATATATGCAAATTCAAAGCACTTTAAGTTCACTTACTAAAGAAAACAAGTTAAGCTTTGAAATGACAGAATTGGAAGAAAAACGAACTACCTCATCAACAATTAAAGGTAAAATCAGTGAACTATATGAAATTCTAGCTAATGAATGCCAAACAGTCTTCCCAGCTCTATTAAGATGCTGGGAGACGGACCTGGCAACGAAATTTGAAGAAAACAATTGGCAAGATATCTGTGATCGAACTTTCTTTCCCTTTACAAGCAATAAGATCAAAGAAAGTAATTTCAAATGTATTCATAAATTCTACCTTACTCGTGTAAAAATGCACAAAATCTCGAAAGAAAACTCACCAAATTGCCCAAGATGTAAAATTAAAGAAGGAACATTTCTGCATATGTTATGGCAATGTAGCAAATTGAAGCATTTCTGGAA
>NC_140165.1:278524681-278529681 GCF_963971535.1 Notolepis coatsorum
AGAGGCGCTTTATATCAACATTCTGAAACCACACAGACTCTCCAGAGAGGGGGGTAGGGCAGAACAGTGGCTGGCTTAGTAACTTAGTAACAAGAGAAAGGGCGTGGCTAAGGGCTGGCCGCTGTTGCTAGGGGAAAGACGTTATAGCTGTGAGTTATTCCGGTTTGAGGCAGACTAGGAGACAAGGCAGACGCGTAGACAGGTGGACAGAGAGACTGCAGTAGCTCGTGACTCCACCCTCCGGAGCCACGAGATAGCTAGCTTTGGCTAACAGGGAAGGCTTTTGCCTAACCACTGGGCTGCAACAATCATCGAGCTGATAGCAGGAGAGATCGGTAGAATTAATGAATTTAATAGACTTTTCAAAGACTTTCAGAACTGTTTCCATCTTGAGGATATGTTTATGGAATAAACATAACATTTCAAGGAAAGGTACCACGTTTCCAGTGTCGATTCTTCTGCGTACGGATGTACTGATGGGGTGAGCCAGCGTGTGACAGCCAATATGATAAGTAAGAGTATAAACAACACAACGCAGAAACTTCACGGAACCACAGGTGACGAGTTGATTACAGGCTGACCACACCCAGAACCCAACACCGGGCTCACCTTTCTTCGTCGGGCGAATGGAGAGGTTCTCCCGGTTCCATTGAAGCGCGTCAAATATCCCCGATCCATATGTTGTGGTGGGTTATGCCGTGGACCAAATGGACATCGGATGTACCAGATGGCGATCAAACAATTGGAATATTATTTTGGGAATACTCCCGATCACAGGTAAGGACTATATGACATCAATTTTAGCTTGATTGTGCAATGCTTTTATACCGATCGGGCTGATAAGCGTTTTTAGTGTTCAATACGAATGCCATTACTGGCAATCAAATAATCAGAAACGACCCTTTCATGCATTCATGATGGAACATAATACCTATGATATAGATTTGATTTGGGAATAATAGCGTGTACAGGCAAGAGACGGCAACGTTTAGTAGAATTGACGTATAAGCCTATTACTCAGCCTTTCGGGAATTACCCAAGACCACGCTATAATGAAACTAATATTCACCACGGTATAACACGGGAACATATGGATGGAACAATTTATTATTTTTCACATATTGAACGATAGATAGGTGATGTCAAAATTTGTTGTATGAGCTGGGTCCATTCCCTGAAGTCTTATGCAGTACCAATTTCATAAAAATCCGTTCAGAAATGAGTGATTAAGAGCGATTTTGGTAAACTGTGTACAAATAAAAAAGCTCTGCAGGTTTCAATTCCCTCATTGACTTCAATTCATTCAGCGTTTTTTTTCTCTTCCTGTATTCGTGACTTCTCACCTAGATCCCTGATTCACACATCCCCACGTGGCATACCATTGGAAAGCCACACTCATTGGCTACAACCCTGTCCAATACATTTCGAGATCGCCAAATGATTGACAGAGCTAGAGCCCCGGGAGTCGGGGTGGTAATCTGACTCTGCCGTGTACTTTGGCGCATGCCTCACATATCGGCATGTAACTCGAGAACCGCTGAGCGGATTTTGTCGCCTGAAACGGTAATCGACAGGCAACAAACAGGGCTTTAATTCCATTCATATATTGCATTAAAGACAATGCAGACCCGAGCTGCTAGGGGCCGCCAAAGTGCTGTGTCGTGCCGGTGGGCAAATCTGCCTAAAGTATACAGGCTGTTGCATGTAAACGTGAAATACTTAACCTACAAACACAAGACTGTTTTGATAACACAAACTTATGTTTATTAAGTGACATAAATAAATGACAAACAATAAATAATGACAAAACAAAAATGAGGGAGAGAAGGAACAGGAGGTTCATTTGAGGAGATAACAGTGGAGTGCAACCTATGATCACAATAGTCAAATCAATGTTATTATACTTTCTCGCTGTGAGTGAATGAAATAATAGGGAAATTAAAGGTTCAATTCAATTCAAGATCCTCATTATTATTTGTTTTTGCTACATCTATTGGTGATAAGCAATTGTTGCTGCTAACTATTAAGTCAATCTTCTATTCATTCGAAACAAACTGCTGTTGCTGCTGGTGACATAACACGTATCACTTCCAGATGATTTTCCAGAGAATGTCCTACCAGACACCAGTGTTTAGAACAGCCAATAACAGCAAATGTAAAAGCATTCATGAACTGGGTTATAGGTAGAATCACTATTGTGTGAACATCAGTTGATAGTAGGGCTGTCCCCGACTAAGGATTTGGATGGTCGACTAGGATTGACCAAAATGTGCCGTTAGTCGACTATTGGTCGACTTAAAAAAATAAAATAAAATAAAATAAAGTATAATATTTTTTTTATTTTTTTTTTTCATTCCATTTGGGCTGTGGGGGTGCTTAATGTCTGAAGGAGACGACTGAAGGCTTCTTGTCCTCTGCAAAAGCATGCAATTGGTCCACTGATGGATACATCTTGATATTTGTCTAGTCTAGGATGGGTGAAATCCTCTTTCAGTGCCTCCGTGCCTGTTTTCGTATGCAGTTAGCCTCTGGTATGCGTGCCATTAGCGTTAGTAACGCTTATATGCCTCTTTTCTTTTGGAAAGAATGATAAAAAAAAAAATAATAATAATAATAATGTGATGTCTTTGAGTGCTGGGAATAATGTTTCTCTGATGATGGATTGGTTTAGACTCATTGAGACGTTAGACACCTCGCTCCACATTTCTGTGACAGCCGGGTGATAAAGTAGCACTCTCATCTCATCCCTCATCTCAGAGCTCAAGCGTGTGTGTGTGTGTACACTATGTGTGTGTTTGTGTGTATGTATGTCTATGTGTTTTCCTAATGTACATTTAAGTGTATTAAGTATGTAAACTACATTCTGAAACAATTGCTCAGTCTCTCTGACATATATGCCTACACACAGCGTTTTCGTTAGCCGGTAATTACCGGTATTTGACCGGCAAAATCTGTTGAAGTCCGACATATTTAATCTCTCCGGTCATAATGTCCGGTGAAAATAATTCCCTCTAAGCACAATTTGATTATTTGAATTGTATTAAAATAGGCTAAAATTAAATAGCCTATGCGATGAATGAAACAATCATTACATTTGTTTCATTGTTGCTTCACCAAGCAGCCGGTCTAATAATGACATCGCTGTTGTCAGCGCGAGCTGGCTGCTGCTAGATTTGCGAGAAGCATCCAGCTGCAGACCCACAGAACCCGCCAGCTTTGCCGGCACAGTGCAGTACTCCAATTCAGCCATTGGCAATTCAGCTGTTGGGTGGGGGGCGCTGCTGAGCGGTCCCCAGACCGGACCTGAAAACACTGCTGCTCTGCGGGTCTGCAGCTGGATGCTTCTCGCAAACTTAGCAGCAGCCAGCTCGCGCTGACAACAGCGATGTTATTATTAGACCGGCTGCTTGGTGAAGCAACAATGAAACAAATGTAATGATTGTTTCTTTCATCGCATAGGCTATTTAATTTTAGCCTATTTTAATACAATTCAAATAATCAAATTGTGCTTAGAGGGAATTATTTTCACCGGACATTATGACCAGCACCAAGTCGTTGGGAGGTGGAGATAATATACATCACGCAAACCCACGATAATGTTGCCGTCTCTCTCTGCCAAATTTCTCAGTTCTTCGCTTGATATAATTAATACAAATGTCCAAATATAACGGAATTCGTTAGCTCATAAAAATGTGATTATAACAGACTGCTGTTTATTAATGTCGGGCAGACTGCCCACCGACACCTCAAGTCGGCAGCAGCTGGATGTCTCAAGGGACTTATTTTATTTGGGATATATTAATGACTGTATACGCAAAAGTAGCCTAGTTTTAAGTTAAAATATTATAAATGCCTTGATGATGTCATTCTTTATATAGGCCTATCAATTGTTTTTAAGCTCAATAAACTCTGACCGGAATTTATCCCATTTGTCCGGTAGATTGAAATCTACCGGACACTCAGACCTGCAAAAAAAAATTCTAACGGAAACATTGATGCACACACACACAAACACACACCAAATTCAATTAAGAGACCCACATATGTACTCGTTCAGCACAAAATTAGGAATATTAATTAATTTGGGTATTATGAAAATGCCCTGACTTGATTATGAAATGCATAATTAATAAAGAAAATGTATAAGCACATCATGAACATCATCAACACATGAAAGTGCTCACTGCCAGACACAAACCTGAGACAGAGACACAAACCTGAGACAGAGACACAAACCTGAAACAGAGACACAAACCTGAGACAAAAAGACATGCATCAATATTCCCTCAAAGTCTGTGTACCTAGTATTGAAATATGATCAAAGATCTGACAATAACAGTGATTAAAGATAAATAAATAAACATAAAACACAGCGGTCACATAAGCAGGAAGCCGTGCAGAGTGACCCACGGTTCAACCTGCACATGCGTCCGACAAAACGTTTCTGCCAGATCATCCGTGAGTGAGTGAGTGAGTGAGTGAGTGAGTGAGTGAGTGAGTGAGTGAGTGAGTGAGTGAGTGAGTGAGTGAGTGAGTGAGTGAGTGAGTGAGTGAGTGAGTGAGTGAGTGAGTGAGTGAGTGAGTGAGTGAGTGGATGAGTGATCATAATTTGCCATGCGTAGCCTGCGGTGGCATTTCTGCGCACACCGTGGGGGAAAAAATAAAGAAATCCCACCAATCAAAGAGTGCTAAATTAAATGGTCAACCAATCAACGTCTTGCTAACGGCAAGAGAGAGAAGAACTCTAACTGAGAGTCAGCCAATGGGATGATGAGTTACACAAGCTAGCAACATCCTGTCGTTCAGACTAATACAAACACGACACGTTCCCCTGACACACACACTGACACTGTGAAGTACGACTCAAGATGGAATCTAATTGAAATTATTCATGTCCTTTGCTTATAAAATAGTATAATGTTCCTGGATGCAACAGCAGCCCTGCCAAGTGAGCTGAAAAGGTATCCAACAGATTCTCAATTCACATTTCCACTCAAATA
>NC_140165.1:278537181-278539681 GCF_963971535.1 Notolepis coatsorum
TGTCTCTCTATAAACATACAATCAGTCTCTCTTTAACATGTAAATTAACTGTAAATCTGGCAAATAAGAGCTTTTGCTCTGCCACCATCAAATATACATTAATCAATAGGGAAAGAAACAATCTCTCTCTTTTGCTGTTTGGCTGGCCTCCGAGTCCTCCTGTACCTAGTGGAAGCGTCGTAGTGTTGTGATTCCAGATGCTTTCAATGCAATTGGATGTGCTGTTTTTAGCGGTAGACAGTATTTACGTTTAGGTCGCCTTCACATATAGTTTTGGTGGACTCGGTGCGGTTCTGGGGGTGAAGTTGAAACATCTGAACAATGTCACGCGGTCGAAAAGGGCGCTTGTCTATTGGACAGTGGAAATGTGTGTGTGGCTGCTGCGATCCCGTGTGTGTGCGCGCGCGCGCGTGTGTCTGTGTGTGTACTGCGGAGCCCTTCAGATCAGCGCAGCCGAGTTTTGACATGGCATTGATCCATTGTTCTATTGAAGCACATTACCACCATCCTCTCGCTAAACAACTTGTAGACCACGGTGTTTTTATGAGTGCCCACAAGTAGCTGTTTTAATAATATAATAAGCTGCGTGCCTCGGTAATAATAATAAGCCGCGTTTTTTCTTCCTGTAAGCGTTTTGGGGTGGAATTCTCAGACGAATGCAACGGAGCCCTGCTGTCACACGATTGGCGCATATGTCACATGACGTGCTGTGAAGACCCGCCCTACTCTGCCTCTGATTCGCAGACTGTGGATGGGGAATGTGATTGGGCCAAAGCAGAGTCACTCACAGACAGAGAGTCCAGTCACGCCGCGGGCCACATTCTTGTGTAACCCTTTCACTGCCACATCACGTCACCCCCAAATAAGAAAAACAGCTCAAAAATGTATTTTTGACTGTCGAAAACGAAATAAAATACTGCATTCCGCCTGCATTATGAATTTATGATGAGATAGTAACGAAATAGTAATGCACAGCCACTTGGACAAGTAACTGCAATCAGATTACTGGCTTTTAAAGATTAACGCGTTAGATTACTATTTTCGGGGAAAAGTAATCAGATTACAATAACGCGTTACTTAGTAACGCGTTACCGGCATCACTGCTCGTGTGATACTTCTGTCTACATACTCTGTCAATACCTGGCCAGGGTACTCCTGGGTCCTAGTGCCCCCCCACGTTACACTATATGTCATGCCAGGCACGTGCACACATGGAGGCCAAGGGGTGCCCGAGCACCTGCCTTTTTGAGCCTCATCAAAAAAGTGCCCTTTTTGAAAAAAATCTTTTTTTAAAAAACCTTTTATTTTTTTTTATTTTTTTTACCTTACGCATATAGACTGCCCTTCCAACTGAAAAATGTCAGGATAGAATTAAAATATTAGGTAAAGAGAGAGAGATGCCCCATATTCCATTGCAGTTTGCACAGCCTCCTCAGCGTGCCTCTCCGCGGACCTATATATTTTATGCATAGCGTGGGTGGTGATGATGATGATGATGATAGAAACCGCTGTTGAATGCTGGTATTACACTCATTGAGGGACACGAAGAAGTCAAGTCCGATGGGATTTGGGAATCTCAAATACAAATCGGGATTGGAATAAAAAATGCATTTATATTAAACAATACAGAATATACAGCACTTCTTGGGGTCTGTAGGGTAAGCACTTATTCCCTCCCCCCTGAACATTTATGGAGATATATGGGCCTTTTAAGTCAGTGATAAAAGTGTCTTTCAAGGATAAGTGAGCTCCTGCACTGATTATTATAGTTCAATATTCAATATTTGATCACCAAAACCCCCAAAAAACATAAAAAAGGGGGCCCCCCGCCCGAAAAGGGCCCTTAAAAATCGCTCGGTTAATATATACACACAAGTGTAGTGCCCTTTTCAGCCTTTGAGCACCTGCCCCTCTAAAGTCCTGTGCACGTCCCTGTGTCATGCACATGTAATTTATATGTTAATAAAATTGCATTTATCTATTGTCCTAATTCTGTGACTGTTTGATGTCACAAAGAAGGGTATCCGAAAGCTGTCTACAACATTTGTAACAGGTGATGAAAAAGTAAACAAATAATTAACTGTATTAGACATTTGTTAATGATGAATAGGCTTCACTTCAGATTAGGGCACACAATAGCATCTGCTAATGATTTATAGATGTTTTATGAATGTCTTAACAAATCATTTGTTGAACATGAACAAATAAATGGAGGTACAGTATAGTCGTTTTTTCATATCCATTTTTCAAAGCATCTACAAATGTGTTACTACACATTAAGTAAGGGATAATGTATAGCTACGAGGTCATTGTCGCAAAATAATTGGCCGACACATAGTTTAAAATACAGAGGCGCCTCGCAGAGGTGTTTTAAACGTCAGTGAAGGTCAATTATTTTGCTACAATGACCGAGTATAGGCTATACATTATCCCGCTTATTACATGGCTAACTTACTACCAATATACCTAATTCATTTTACGAGATCAAATGCAGACGCAG
>NC_140165.1:278544681-278561720 GCF_963971535.1 Notolepis coatsorum
AACGTTGCTACACAATGAACAATACATATAGGACTTTGAATGGGCCCTAATAATGGCAATGTAGCAATAGAATTTAAAAAGTTATAGCCCTGCAAAGAAGGGGACTTTCTCTATAGACAAATAGAGCCGGCAACCTACGGTTGATAATGAATTTAACCCATGGCAGCCAAAGTGTTAAGGTTAGGCATTGTTTCGGAGTTGGTTAAAGTTAGAAGGGTTAAGTTTAGGCGCTGTTAAGGAGCTGGTTAAGGTTAGAGTTTGTCTTAGAGAATGGCAATATTTTTTAATGTGCATTCTTTCGCCGGTTAAGTTTAGGCATGTTAACTTTAAGCATTGGTTAAGGTTAGGCATTGTTTCGGAGTTGGTTAAGGTTAGAATGGTTAAGTTTAGGCGCTGTTAAGGAGCTGGTTAAGGTTAGAGTTTGTCTTAGAGAATGGCAATAGACAGCCTATTTCCGCGCTGCAGCTCTCTCGCGCTGCCGCGGTCACATGGGCGTAGTGGCCAATCAGAGAAACGCTAAACACAAGTTGGTTGCCTAAAATATTCATGCGTCCTGCCTGTCAGCCCCCAGCTGTTCCTTGTTGTCTAATTAGTCCCTGTATATATTCTCCCCGCCCCTGTCTTCCAGTGTCGCGTCATTGTTTGTTGTTTTCCCGTCAGTACCCTTCCGTACTGTGTGTATCTCCGTATCTCCTGTGTCAGTACCTTCCCGTATTTGTAGTCCATGTTTTCCAGCATTTCTGAGGTTTTGTTTCCTCTGTAACGTGTGCCTTTTGACTATGCTCAAGTAAAGCTATTATTATTATCGGAACGTCGACTCGTTGCCTCGTCTCTCTTACTCCACATTGTCCCGCGATTGAATTCTACACTCCTCTCCTAAACTCGGATCTCCACAGTATGACGCGAATTAACCAGGATTCAGCGGACAACGGGAGAGACCAAGCGAGCGACTTGCTGCTGACCATGCAGCACTTCTTCGAGGGAGGTTTCCTCGCTTCATCCTCGTTCGAAAGGATGCGGCTGCACGCGCTGCTCACCTGTGCAAGTGGGACTTGCAGCTCGGAGCAGGCTCCCCTGCTTGCGGAACATGAACGGCAGCTGGGACTGATTATTCGGGCGCTCTGGTCCCCTGCTCCCAGCGAAGCCACGGCTACCAGTACGTCCTCCTCCACAAGTAAGGCCTCTACTGCCACGCAGCTGTTAGCGTTGGTCCCGCGGCCTTCACTGCCCAGGCTATTAGCCCAGCCGTTAGCCTAGCTTCCAGAGCTAGTAACGCTAGTCCCCGCTCCGCTAACGCTGTCCAGGCAACTAGCACAGCCGTTAGCCTTGCTTCCCTCGCTAGTACTGCTAACCCCGGCTCCGTTAACCCAGTCCATGCTACTAGCACAGCCGTTAGCCTAGCTCCCCCAGCTAGCACGGCTAACCCTGGCTCCGTCAACACAGTCCACGCTACTAGCATAGCCGTTAGCCTAGCTCCCACAGCATGGACGTCCCCATGGGGACATTAACGTGTGTTGTCGGGCCCTATAAATAAATTTGATTTGATTTACTGCTAGCTCTCGCTCTGTTAACACTGCCCAGACAGCCAGCTCAGGCCCTATAGCTAACAAAGCCTCTGATGCTGGGACCGCCCTGTCGGCCGGCAAGGCCCCTGTGGTTAGCTTAGCCCCTGTAGCCAATGTAGCTTCGGCAGCTACCCCCCTAGCTCACCCCTCTAGCACAGGCCCTATAGCTAACGAAGCCTCTGATGCTGGGACCGCTCTGTCGGCCGGCAAGGCCCCTGTGGTTAGCTTAGCCCCCGTAGCCAATGTAGCTTTGGCAGCTACCCCCTTAGCTCTCTTAGCTAACACTGCCCAGGCAGCTAGCACAAGCCCAGTAGCTAGTCCTGCCCCTGTAGCAGTTCGTATAGGCCCAGCGGCCCTCACTACACAGGCAGCTAGCACTAGCCCAGTAGCTAGTTCAGCCCCTGTAGCCATTGCAGCTTCGGCAGCTATCCCCTTAGCTCTCTCTGCCCCCACAGCCAAGTCAAGGGTTCCTTCTGTTCGGAGGCTCAGTGTAGGCTTGTTCTCTACCACTTGCTTACTCCCTCCTGCTACTGCTAGCGAGGCTTCTGCAACTGGCAGAACCTTTGGTGATAGAGCAGCCTCTGCAGTAGCTACCTACCTAGCTGTCCTCGCGTGCACAGGCCCTATAGCTAACGTAGCCTCAGATGCTGGGACCGCCCCTTCGGCCGGCATGGTCTCCGTGGTTAGCACAGCCCCTGCCGCTAGTGTAGCCTTGGTAGCTACCGCCTCTGTCCAGTCTGCTAGAGCCCCGCCTGCTAGCGTAGCACGCACTGCTAGCAAGTCTCAAGAGGCTAGCAAAGCTAAGAAGACTAGCATAGCCCTTCCCGCTAGGGTAACTCCTACTGCTAGCACCTTAGCCCCTCCCGCTAGCGTAGCTTCTACAGCTAGCACCTTAGCCCTTCCTGCTAGTATAGCATCTACAGCTAGCACCATAGCTCTCTCTGCTAGTATAGCGTCCCCTACTGGTCCCGTAGCCCCCCTCGGGGACGGATTTCATGAGGCACATTCCCTCCTACAAGAATTCATGGGCAATTATTCTCCGGCCTGCAGTCTGGAGGAGCGAAAGAACGCTTATCGCCTGGTGTTCTCCATGATGAAGCGGAGTCCTGAAAGAGCATGCAAACTCCGGGTACTGGCCGGGAACATGTTTAGGGTGCTCTTACAGGACCCCAGCTACCCAGCCGACTGCCAACCCTGGTAAGGCCTCCACCACCAGCATGGCCTCTACTGTTAGCATAGCTGCTACTAGTTCAGTCCCTACTGCTAGCATAGCTTCCACAGCTAGCACGGCCTTCTCTGCTGGTGAAGCCTCTACCGCCAGCGTGGCCCCGGTTGTTAGCACTGCTACTGCCAGCACCATAGCCCAGCTCCTACTGCTAACAAGTCACGGATAGCTAGAAAGTCTAGGAAGGCTAGCATAGCCTCACCTGCTAGGGTACCTGCTGCTAGCACCCCAGCCCTGCCTGCTAGCGCCACTGTGTGTGTAGCGCATTCAGCTAGCATGGTCTCCATGGCTATCCCAGCCCCTACTGCTAGTACCATTCCTACTGCTAGCATAGCTTCGTCAACTAGCCTGTTTCCCACTGCTAGGACTGCCCCTTCAGCTAGTAAGGTCAGTTTCCCTAGAGCCGCCCTGTCGGCTAATCTCTTGGCTTCCACAGCTAGTCCAGCCCTGTCTGCTAGCTTATCCCCTGCAGCGAACCAGGCCTCAACAGCTAGTACAGCCCCGTCTGATAGCTTAGCCTCTGCAGCTAACCAGGCTTCCACAGCTAGTCCAGCCCTGTTTGCTAGCCTAGCCCCTGCTAGCTTACTCCAGATCGCCCATGTAACCTCTGTAGCTGGCGCCTTAGCTCTTTCTGCTAGCATACCCTCTACAGCTAGCACATCCCCCACTGCTAGCAGATTCTCTGCAGCCAGTACTGCTCCTGCACTTAGCATAGCCCCTGCTAGCTTACTCCAGATTGCCTATGTAGCCTCTACCACCAGCATGTCTCCCACTGTTAGGACTGCCCCTTCAGCTAGCAAGGTCAGTCTCCCCGCTGCTAGGACTGCCTCTTCAGCTAGCAAGGTCAGTTTCCCTGGAGCTGCCCTGTCGGCTAACCCCACAGTCTCGTCCGCTAGAGCCCCTGCTGCTAGCACCTCAGTCTCGTCCGCTAGAGCCCCTGCTGCTAGCACCTCAGTCTCGTCCGCTAGAGCCCCTGCTGCTAGCGTTTCGGTCCTGTCTGCTAGGGTTCCTACTGTACGTCTAGTCCCTCAGTTCTGCACGCTAGAGTTCCTACTGCTAGCGCTTTAGCCCCGCTGGCTGGTGTAGCCCTAACAGCTAGCACGGGCCCTGCAGACATTAACATGACGTTTTGTTTCATTTATGTGAATAGTTTATTTACAAGTGAACCAAACTTCTCCTCCATTGCAAACACCGCAACGCTCCCAGCTGTGACACACAATTTCACCCCTGTGCACACTGACAGCTATGCATTCTCGGCTTCCCTCATGTTAAGGGGGGCCGGGGGGGACAAAAAGCCCCAGACAGTTTACTAATGATATATATATATATATATATATATATATATATGGAGACATTATTAATGTCATTAACATTACGTTATCAAACATAGTATACAAATTTATATTATTATTTATTTAACTGACGAGTGAAAGACGTGATTTATTAAATCTGTTTTGATCAGACGTCGAAGTCACTCTCCCCACCCTCTCACATTAGCATGTGAGCAGCTCACCAGCATTTGATGGCATTTTGAAGACAGACAAGATGGAGCGTTTTTTATCAAACTATAAAAACACAAAGGAAAAAGAGTCTGAGAAGCAGATTCCCCAGGTCCTCAAATAAAAAAATGTAAAGCGGAGTACGATGGAGTCGTGGGGATTAGACTGGGTAGGGGTTGAGGAGGATGCTACCGGTCAACATATAATTTATTGCAAAGCTTGTCGTGAGACTCCGGCTGCAAACACGGCTAGTGTTCGAGGAGCTTGTGTCGATATTTTTGTCCGCGGGACGAAGACTGTCAAAAAATGTGGCTGTAAGGATGTTTAATAACCGTTTTCATCATAAAAATTCAGTGCCCCCGAAATACAAAAAAAGCCCCCGAAAATCTATTAAGGGGGGCAAAAAAAGCCCTTGATTTTTTTTTTTTTTTCTAACCCTGGTAGTAGTAGTAGTAGTAGTAGTAGTAGTAGTAGTAGTAGTAGTAGTAGTAGTAGTAGTAGTAGTAGTAGTAGTAGTAGTAGTAGTCATCGTCGTAGTAGTCGTAGTAGTAATAGTAGTAGTAGCAGTAGTAGTAGCAAGTTCAAAATAACCACAGTATATTTTCTGCAGCTGGCTTCACTAACCATTGCAACACCTCCAGGTATGCTTAACCGGTGTCACAGTGGTGGTTATTAACTTGGCCCAGGTTTTGCCAGGCGAGCTATGCGCAAAGGGGTGGTTTCAGCAACAGGTGACCAATCTCAAACATGGGCCGGAAGAATGAAAAGCTGTATTAATAGTTATGATGAATTTAAACAGAGAATCAAAGCGAAAAGTCTTCATCACAGCTTATCATCTGCCTAACACTGGTAGATTATGACGTTCATGATGGGTTTATAGACATAGTACAGTACAGAGTATTATGTTAAATCCTTTATTAGATGTCATCTGTGGCAAATTATGACATGCAGGCAATATTTCGCATTATTTAAAATTGAACCCCCACATTAAGGAGCTAATGAGTGCAAATGATGAATTAATAGAAAACCACAATCTGACAGTACAGGCTTGCTTGCAAATGTCATTATCAAAAAAAAAGATAAAGTTAATGGCTTGCTTTCAGTGCAGTCTTTGAACGATATAGGCGACTGAAATACTATATAGCCTATAAAGTTCCCAAAGGAAAAAAGAAGACAAGATAATTCATGTTTTATGTAATTACCAATTTGCAGTCTTATGTAGCTCTGTGAAGAGAGCCTCTTATTACAACAAAAAAACCTAAATAAAGTACTAATCGGCCATTGGAAAAAAGGTACATAATGTTGTGTTATAGCCATAAGTAATATATTTACATCTTGTAAAAGTATGCATAGTCGCATGTCAACACAAAAATGTGCTTGTTATGGGTCAACAGAAACTATAGAACAAAGGCTGGCCCTTAGCCAATGAAAAACAGCCTTTTTTTTTTTTTTACATTTTAAAAAGTTTTTACTGTTTAGAGATAATATAACTGTTAGCTGTTACAGTAATGATCTTATTCAACAGAACATTCAATCTGATAATATGGCTAAACAACGACATGAACCACCAACTGCTGGGCCGGGTCACACTCACATATATTTCCGTTTCGTATCGTAAATCCAAAATAAATCACTGAGACCGGGAGACGAGACTAAGACTCCCACCCTGATATAAACACAGCAATACTGTGATGATGGTTTGTTTTAACGGTTAACGGTTATGGTTAAGACGATATAAAGTTAGTGTTAAGATTAGGGTTAGGGTTAGACGGCTATAGTTACTCTATATGTATGCACCTGATCAGTACCTTAGAAAGCTTGATACTGTGTACCATTCTGCCTTACGCTTTGTCACGGGATGTGGAAATCGAGTTCACCATTGCACCCTATATACCATTGCAAGTTATCCATCTAAAAAATACGGCGATTTTCTCGATGGCTCTCTCTGGTGCACAAAGCTCTGCTTAAACTGGTTCCCTCGTACCTAAGTGTGCTTCTGTGCACAAAGCAATATAAGTATGCCCTTCGTTCTCAAGCTGTTCTAACACTGGAAGTTCCCCATATGAGAACTGAATTGGGAAAAAGGGCTTTTAAATATGCTGCTCCTTCATCTTGGAACAAGATACAGGAGGACCTAAAATTACCAGGACTGGTCACCCTCGGAGAATTCAAAGCCAATTTAAAATCCTACGAACTCAGTTCCCTTGGTCAGTGCAACTGTGTTTGATCATTTGCCTGTTTGATAACGTGCCTGAAATTGGAGCTTGATGTAAATGTTTTATCTGTATTTTATTGTGATGTTCTTTTTTATGTTGAAACTTTCTGCTGCCTTGCTTGGCCAGATCGCTCTTGAAAAAGAGATTTTAATCTCAATGATGCTTATCTGGTTAAATAAAGGATTTGATTTGATTGATTGATAGTTAGTTAAGGTAACAGGTGAGGGTTAGGGTTTGGAAAAGTGTGTCTCAGTAGTCTTGAGGTGAAGGCACTTGCCTCCCATGTGGGTGCCCTGGGAGTGTTCCCCAGCAGGGAACGTTAAAAATGTTTTGCAAAATATAATATATGTACTTAATTGTAATATGTACACATTGTATATCTTCGTAAATACGCCAATATATTAATTATGGCTCTAACATAACCCCAGGTTGTACATTATGTACTTTTTTCCCTGTGGTAAAATAGTACTTTATGTACATATTTATGTACGAGATTGGGCTGCTTATTATCAGCTTACCTCATGTAAGAGTTAGTTCTGTGATATTCTAGTAATGATATTCCATTTTCCAAAGAGTTGATTGGTCAATAGATGGTCATTTTATATGGTTCAATCGCTTAGCTAGAACATGGCCTACTCCGGAGCAGGTCAGGTGGGCAGCATCATGTTAGGGTGATCTACCCCAGTAAAGTTCAAGTTTCAAGTTCAAGTTTATTTATTAGTTGTCATACAGAAGTACAGAATACTTTAATACAAAATGCTTCTTTCTGTTACGCTCCAGCGACTGTGCTAGGCAAAAATAGATAAGTATAAAATAAGTATAGCAAGTATAAAATAGAAGTCAAGTACGTAGACAAAAGTGTTCCAATGCTCAATGTAGAGTAGAAGTAACTGAGTTACCATACAATATACTATACAGTGCAAAGCAGAAATGGGATGAGGTACAATTTAGGTACAATTTACAGTAAGGTGTAATGAGGTATGGGTTGTAGTGCAAATTCTTTAATAATCAATATAAAGTGTGTTTAGGTGTTCTAAAGTGGTTAAAGTGGGTGCTGCAGTGAGTTGTTTGTTTAAAGTGAGTGTGTGTGTGTGTGTGTCAGTGGAGGCTGCTGACCAAATTTTTAGGTGAAGCACAAATTATTATATTATATTATATATTAAATAATATTTTTAAAACATCCCCCACTGTGTGTCAGTGGTCAGTGGACACAGATGAAAACATATTAACATTAGGTGACAGCGGACCTGACCAGATGAAAACATATTAGGTGACAGCGCACCTGACCAGATGAAATCATATTAGGTGACAGCGCACCTGACCAGATCAAAACATATTAGGTGACAGCTAGGGCTGGGCGATATGGAAAAAAATCATATCGCGATAACGATATGATAATTTTATTTTATTTCTCGATATCGATAATTATAAGTATAAAAAAAAAAAATTTTTTTTTTTTTTTTTTTTTTTTTTTACAACAGATGTATGTTTATTTTGCAGCAATTTTTTGTCGTTGCCGCCATCTTTAGTGTTACATCCCCTCACACTCCAGTTCTCAGG
This sequence comes from Notolepis coatsorum, assembly GCF_963971535.1. Lineage (NCBI taxonomy): Eukaryota > Metazoa > Chordata > Actinopteri > Aulopiformes > Paralepididae > Notolepis > Notolepis coatsorum. The sequence continues at coordinate 278,552,747 of NC_140165.1, forward strand.
CTGCAGCTGGTTTAAAAGCTAAAGTAAACCGGCTTCTCTGCTGGCTGTGGCTCCAGGGGAGTTGAACAGTTCTGGCTCTGCTAGTTTATTTTCGATCTTTTGGCGCTTTTTTGGTGGACAAACCACCGTGTGCACCGTGACTCGTGACTGGAGTCTAGCTCTGCTAGCACACATAGCCTACTGTGTACAGACGGTTTCAAACTGTGTTTTAAATTAGAAAGCAAACAAAATAAATGGACAAGAGAAAAATAAATCTCAATTTGGTCAGTATTGTCATTTGGACAAGCAAAGCCATTACTTTAAGTTGCAGGCAAGAAAGACAAGTCTGTCCACTGTCTCTGGTTTTAAAACTGCCCTGTTGCAGGTAAAAAAAAAAAAAAAAAAAAATTCGATTTTTTTTTTAATTTCGATATTCGATATCGATTATTAAAATATATCGCAATATTTATCGTTATCGTTATATCGCCCAGCCCTAGTGACAGCGCACCTGATCAGATCAAAACATTTTAGGTGACAGCGCACCTGACCAGATCAAAACATATTAGGTGAAGGTGACAAGGAAGCCACAGACTCATACCCCCCCGACACTCAACTAACCGCCTCGGACAGTCCTTCATACCAGTGGCCATCAGGCTCCACAACAGTGGGCAGCGACTGCTGCCAGACATCGACCTAGAACTAATAGGAACCCAAGTAGGACAATAACACTACCTTATGCATACTGCACCTTATGTGGATACTGTGATACTGTGAATAATGAATAATGTATATTTCAGTTAGTTAGATAGTAAATTATATTGACCTATTTGTTTACACTGCTTGTGTTGTTTTCACTACCTGTACCCCCCCCCCCCCTTCCCCCATGCTGCTATGATGCCTGAATTTCCTCAAGGGGATCAATAAAGGAATATCTTATCTTATCTTAAAAGGAAAGATGAAATTACCTACCTGGGTTCCATCCTATAGAGGCAAATCTTTCCTGTGACAAAATGGGATCCAATGTAATAAAACTAAGTCAACCAACGAACTAGATTCCTGTACCGGATCTCCTCTCTGGTAAACAAGAATACCTTGAAGACTCTAACAGGAGCACTCATTCAAGGGTACTACAACTATGCTTGCACCTCATGGTACCAAAGCACCTCAAAGGCACTAAAAACAAGATTACAAACATCACAAAACAAACTGGTCAGACTACTGCTTGACCTTACTCCTAAAACCCACCTCACCCCTGTCCACTTTGACAACCTAGGATGGCTTAGAGTAGACAACAGAGTACAGCAACTTGCAATGGGCCTGGTCTACAAGATACACTACACCACTAAGATACCCATGTGCATGTCAAAATACTTCCCAAAGGTCAGTGAATACCACGACCACAACACCAGAGGGAGTTCCACAAATCATGTTCAACCCAGATAAAATAATAAAAAAAAAGAAAAAAAAAAAAAAAAGTCATAACTTAGAAATTAGATTGCATAGGTCTATGAATCGATATCGCGATTCTGTTTCGATTAATTGCCCAGCCCTACAGTGTGTACAGTAAGTTAGCTTGGTGATTATCATTGTGATGTAGGCTAAGCTGCCTAGCTACTGTTAGCATACAAGCACTGTAGCCTACTTACTTTTTCATCCACAACGTTTTTTCTGATCCAGATGCATAAATCCACTTCTTCATGTTGCTCAGTTGCTGGTTTATACTTCGGTCCTAATGTTGGCGCAAAGTTTAATTTAACCTGACTTGTTATAGCTGTACAGCTTACTAACTACTAAACAACAACTTTCTCATAGTCTCAACTTTCACATAGTCAAAATGGGTCCAGCTGCATGTGAGGAGGATAGGTTTAGCTCGGGCCAATCTCAAGTTTCTCAAGTTTCTTTATTATTTGTCATACAGAAGTACAGAATACTTTTATACAAAATGCTTCTTTATGTTACATTTTGTATAAAAGTATTCTGTACTTCTGTATGACAACTAATAAAGAAATGTTACATTTTGTATAAAAGTATTCTGTACTTCTGTATGGCAACTAATAAAGAAACTTGAGAAACTTGAGATTGGCCCGAGCTAAACCTATCCTCCTCACATGCAGCTGGACCCATTTTGACTTTGCAATGCAGAAATCTCTGATTGGATTTGCAAGGCTGCCAATCATATTCAACCTCCGTGTATTGGATGTCAAGGGCTGTCAATCAATCAATCCTCCATTCAATGGCAAGAGTTTAACTGCACAGACCATGCTTAGATGAAGTTAATAGCCTATTTTGATTCGCTGTTATTTATTATTTATTTAACAATGGGTCACACCTGTGAAGTTTTCTTCATGAATAATTACTGCAGGCAATACTGCAGTGCAGGCCTGCTCAGAGCTGTACATTTTGGCCATTTTTGAAGAAAAAAAAATTCACTGGCATTTTTTTTACAGAGGAAAACATTTATAATAAAAAAAGAATAATAATTATAATAAAAAAAAAAATATATATATATATAGTTTTTTTTTTTTTTTTTTTTTTTTTTTTATATATAGGTATATGTAAATTAATAATAATTATGAATTATGAGTGAATTTGTGTTTCACGTGTTGTCATAGAGAAACCTCCACTGGTGTGTGTGTGTGTGGATGTGTGTGCTGTGAGTGCATTTGATGGTTGTTACAGTACATAGTGTTATTGTTCGTTGAGCATCCTGATGGCCTGGGGATAGAAGCTTCTTCTGAGTCTCTCTGTGCTTGCCATGAGACTCCGGTATCGCTTGCCTGACCGCAGCAGTTCAAAGAGGCAGTTGTTTGGGTGGCTGGAGTCTTTGTTAATTCTCTCGGCTGAACGGGCCACTCTCTGTAGTCTGCTATGGTCTTGTGCGGTGCTATTCCCAAACCAGGAGGTGATATTGCCAGTCAGGATGCTCTCTATTGTGCATGAGTAGAAGTTCTTAAGGATCTTCTGACTGACTTGGAACTTCCTTAGGCGCCTGAGGAAGTAGAGGCGTTGCCGTGCCTTCTTCACAACACTGTCAATGTGTCCTCGGATATGTGGACTCCGAGGTACTTAAAACTGTTCACTCTCTCAACCGGTGCCCCGTCGATGCTGAGGGGGCTGTAGTCCCTGACCCCCGACCTCCTGAAGTCCACAATCATCTCCTTTGTTTTGCTGACGTTCAGGGAGAGGCTGTTCTCTTGACACCATCCCGCTAGAACCTTGACCTCCTTCAGGTAGGCCCTCTCGTCGTTTGCAGAGATCAGGCCCACCACTACTGTGTCGTCAGCAAATTTGATGATTGTGTTGTTGTTCCGCTGTGCCACACAGTAATGTGTGTACAGGGAGCAGAGGAGGGGACTCAGAACACAGCCCTTGGGGGCCCCTATGTTGAGAGTGATGGATGAGGAGGTGCAGTTGCCTGCTCTCACCACCTGGGGTCTGCCCGTCAGGAAGTCCAAGACCCACTGGCAGAGGTCATAGTTCAAGCCCAGGTCCCTGAGCTTCGCTAAAAAGCGAATGACTGTGGTAACAGTAACACTGAAATGACCTTTGTGCCCTTTTAGTCCCTAAAATTACCATTTTCTATTTCCAAAAGAGCCAAGTGGCTTTAAGACACACGTATGTGATTCTTCATCTGAAAGATTAAATTAACTGTACCAGCAAAACAGAACAATTTCCACCGATTAAATTTTAGACGTCAGAGAAAGTGTTTTGTCTTGGCTATTATTATTCTGCATGTCAGTAACAGTAGGATAAACCTCACACACACACACAGAGTATCCAGATAGCTGTTTGAGTGTGCAATGAGCTGATTGTATGCCTGCCTGTATGATCTCCATATCTCTGCATATCTGTCCCAGCTCTGAGTAGAATGAACAAAAGCTCATGGGCCAACCCCATGTGTGGGGGGGGGGCAAGGGAGAGAGAGTGACAGGGAGAGAGAGAGAGAGAGAGAGAGAGAGAGAGAGAGAGAGAGAGAGAGAGAGAGAGAGAGAGAGAGAGAGAGAGAGAGAGAAGGAAAGAAAGAAAGAAAGAAAGAAAGAAAGAAAGAAAGAAAGAAAGAAAGAAAGAAAGAAAGAAAGAAAGAAAGAAAGAAAGAAAGAAAGAAAGAAAGAAAGAAAGAAAGAAAGAGAGATACAGATGGTGATTCCAACACAACAAAGAGGTTCATCGCTGCTCATTGATCTACTTCCTGGGTCATAGCAGTGGCGGCTCTACCACTAGGGGCGCTAGGGCGCCGACCCACCTGCTGGCCAGCTGCTGTTAAATCAGAGAACAAGACAATAAAACTTTTTCGTTTTTGTGTTCTTTTTCGTTTTTGTGTTTTATAGCCCTATAAATAATATAAACATGTTTAAAATTAATAATATTTACTCATTTTAAGTATGTTTGTATTTCCAATGCACAATATAACGTTATTATTTAAATTAAAAAAACATCGGTTTCATGGGCAGGAAGTGACGTTTTTTTTTTTTTTTTTTCGTATTTCTCGCCCGGGCAAGAAGCGATAGCGCTCTGCGTGCGCGTCACAGTTTGATCGCTGTCTCCGTCACAGCCAATCAGTGCATACGGCGTTGTGCGTTGAAATATGACTATTATGTTGGAATCCGAGCGCGATTTGAAGCGGTCTAGCCAGCAGCGTGTGAACTTCCGTGAAGAATTTCCATAGCCGCATTTCGCGGAGACGCTCTCTGATTGGCCGACGCGATGCCAGTTTTTTTCCATTGCCGCATTTCTCGGGTTGGTTAGAGAGAGAATGCAAACTCAGTCGACTCGTCAACAAACAACAGCAACTGTTACTACACTGAGCTTAGGCACTCTTTCAAAGTTGGTTAAGGTTAGAGTTTGTCTTAGAGCATGGCGATAGAACGCAGGTAGTTTGCAGGCTGTTCGAGGCGGAAATGGACAAAGACACAGCTCTTGGCTAACTAACAACAAGCTATATTATGGAGGCAGTGTGGAGGGACATGTATGGACAATGGATGGACATCAACACAGGCTGGATGGACAATGCCATGGAGTGGATATACTTTATCAACAAGCCAACAACAAGGTAGATTAGCGATCTTAACTCTAGTTTAATACATGATACGTTGTCTACTGATGCCGCATAACGTTGTACTGCTAGCTGTTAGCTCCGTTAGCTTAGCTGGCCACTTAGTGCATGGAACGGAGTAACGTTAACGTTTAAACGTTATGTCGAGGTCATACAATACTACAGTCGACATAAGGTTAACGTTACCCCGTTTCCATGAAGTGTTTTAAATAGCAGCAATCTTGTTGAAAATGTAACTACTAAAATGCTCTCTGAGTTTTGTTTCTAACTTTTCTATTTATATATTGTGTTTCAAGTTGTGAATTAGAGTCTAGACTATACTTTATTTGACTGGTCGTGTGTTGTTGTAGTAACAGCTGAGCGACTCGTTCATAAGAGCCGATTCATTGCCGTGAGCGTGAGTCGAATCGCTCACGTCTTGCCATGAGTGTTGCGTGGTACTGTACTGTACTGTACAAATATTTGGTATAGCGCCCCTAGTGGCGAATACCACCGGCCGCCACTGGGTCATAGGTCACACTACTGTACTCCCTGGCATAAATATGAGTACATGAGTCCCTGCAAAGTTGGTATCTAATTGAATGTGCCTGTGTCCCATACCAAGGCAATGTGTGTGTGTGTTTGTGTGCATGTGTGTGTGTGTGTGTGTGTGTGTGTGTGTGTGTGTGTGTGTGTGTGTGTGTGTGTGTGTGTGTGTGTGTGTGTGTGTGTGTGTGTGTGTGTGTGTGTGTGTGTGTGTGTGTGTGTGTGTGTGTGTGTGTGTGTGTGTGTGTGTGTTTGGGTGTGCGAGTCAGAGTTCCCTCACCCAGATTTCTAGCTGCACTAAATAATTCAGCGGCCCGGCTCTCTACTCTGAAATATTGGATGAAATATTGAAATTGCAACACAACCATAAAACCATGGCTGAAAGTAAATAGGGAGGGGAGAGAGAGAGAGAGAGAGAGAGAGAGAGAGAGAGATAAAGAGAGAGAGATAAAGAGAGAGAGAGAGAGAGAGAGAGAGAGAGAGAGAGAGAGAGAGAGAGAGAGAGAGAGAGAGAGAGATAGAGAGAGAGAGAGATAGAGAGAGAGAGAGAGAGAGAGAGAGAGAGATTGAAAATAATTGAGGGAAAATCAAAGATGAGAGAGAAGAGGAGAGAAGAGAGGAAGATAGGAGGCAGGATAGGAGAAGAGGGGAGATAAGAAGAGGGGAGGAGAGAGAGGAGGAGGAGATGGGAGAGGAGAAGAGGCGAGAGAAGAGGAAACGAGAAGAACAGCATTTGATCATTTGAAGAACATCTCAGAAGTGAGGCAATTTCTCTCTCTGAGCAACACAGAGAGAGTAATGCTCTCCTTTATGGTTGACCAAAGAATGCAGTTAATCAGCTACAATTAATAAAGAAATTCTGCTGCATGAGTGCTGACTGAGACCAAAACGAGAGCACACATTACGCCTATGTAAAATAATGTTTTAGCTGTTCCACAAAGCAGAACAAAAACATCCTCAGTCTGGCTTTCATAGTAATTGTATGGTATTATTATTATTATTTACACATATTTTCACATATTATTTACACATATTTTATTTATCATCATTATTGTGTATTTTATTCCATTTAGTTTGATCAACATTTTACAGCTCTATAGGTCGGTCAGGTGTGCGGGTGTGTTTGAGTCAAGGTGTGTACTGTACGTACGCAGTCGCAGCTATTGCGTATTTGTGCTTTTTTTCTTTTGTTTTTTTGTTGTTTTGGTGTGAATTTGTCTTTAAATTCACTTTTAACATGTTATGTTTTGTAAATCGCTTGTAAAGCACTTTGAATTGCAATTTGATTTGTTTGAAAGGTGCTCTATAAATAAAGCGTGATTGATTGATTGATTTATTGATTGATTGATTGATTGAGGAGGGGATAGGAGGGGGGTAGAAGAAAGGAGGAGAAGAAGAGAAAAGAATTATACGTCTGAGACTTACATATGACCCATCCTGACCCCCTGGAGAAAGACATCTCTATCTACAGCCTCTCTCCCAGTTTGATCTCACAATAAAAGAGATGAGAGATTAAAGAGCAAAATACATGACAAGAGACCAGAGCAAACAGCTTATATATCTTATGTTTTATGTTACCATGGCAATTACACGAATGACAGAGAAAGCCAGTCCGTGCTAAATAATTCAGAGGCCCTGCTCTCCACTCATCAAATATTGGATGAAATATTGAAATGTTGAAATTACAACACACAACTGTAAAACCATGGCTGAAAGTAAATAGGGAGGAGAGAGCAATGACAGAATGGGAAGGGAGACAGAGGGGAAATAATAGCATAAATGAGAGAAGAGAGAAGAGGATAAGAAGAGATGCCGGGGAGAAGAGGAGTAGAGAGAAGAGAAGAGGAGAGGAGGAGATAGAAGAGGATGAGAGACGAGGAGTGAAGAAGGGAGGAGAGGGGAGAAGATGAGTAGGGAGAAGAGAAGAGGAGAGGAGGAGAGAGAAGATGAGAAGATGACAGAAGAAGATAGGAAAGGTGAGAAGAGGAGTAAAGAGAAGAGGAGAGGAGGAGAGAGAAGAGGAGAGGAGAGGAGAGGAGAGAAGAGGAGATGAGAGGAGAGAAGAGGAGGAGATAACGGAGGAGAGGAGGATAGAGAAGATGGGAGAGGTTGTTGTTAGGTTTTAGTGAGTTTTTCCTTACTCTTCGTGTGGGGTTGTCTGGGAGTGCTTGCATTCATTCATTTATTTGCATTTATTTAAAATTTGTTGGACCTTATGGTGTTCTTGTTTTGTTCTTGACTAATTGTTATGTTTCTTCTTGACTTGTTTAAAGAAGACGTGTCTGGCCCATGGGGACATTAACGTGTGTTGTCAGGCCTTACAAATAAATTTGATTTGATTTGATTTAGGAGAAGAGAGAAAGAAGAGGAGAGAGGGAGAGATAAGAGAAGTAGAGAGAAGAGAAGATGATGAGATTGAAGAGGAGAGGAGAGAAGTAAAGAGAAGAGGAGATGGGAGAGAAGGAGGAGAGATAAGAAGAGAAGAGGATGGTACAAAAGAGAAGAGGGAAGATAAGAGGAGAGGAGAGAGAGAAGAGGAGAGAAAATAGGAGAAAATAAGAGAGAAGAGGAATAAAATAGAGAAAAGAGAGACAAGAGGAGAAGATGATAGAAGAGGAGAAAAGGAGAGGAGAAAGAGTATAGAGGAATGAGAATGAGAAATAATTTTGACATGAGAACTCAACTAACATTTTGTGAGTCCGCAAAGTCAGTGCTCCATCATAAATATTGACTGAATTTGTCTTGAGGCACTGGAACACATTTGTGAATTATTGAAGTGGGTGGTAGGTCTCCTTTGAAGAATAAGTGTAATGTTATCTCTTTCTCATCGTCAACCTACAGTACCAAAAGACCAAAACCAACAATGCATTTTTTCTACTCTCAGTTCTCTCCTACTCTCTAAGCTTGAACCAGAAACCACATCTATTTTAGTCACAAATGCATTCTATGACTTGTGGACATGAGCTATAATCTAGTGTTGGCTGGATGGACCATAATACAGATGACCCGTGTACCTCTACATAATGGGATTATGAGTTTATTCAGAACCACGGGATGTGTTTTCACTAAGGATGTGTTCCCTCCAGATTTGACACAAATTCAGCCCGATTCTATCGCAGCCGACACGTTGCCAGCATCGTGCCCAATGGGAGCGACGGACAGGGATTCTTTACCCCTTGTAGTGTGACGTAATCGGGACGAACGCATACTGTGCCCTGTCTCCTGGCCAAGACACAGCAAGATTTTACGAAGCGATGTTAACCTAATCTGACAAGGTGGCCATTGTGGAAGATACATATATTGTGTCTGATCCTGGCATAAGAGGCATGAGTCCAGTGTACATAATTGAGCTTAGATCCAATTAGGGCTGTCACTTTAACAAAAAAGCTAATTCGAAATGTGTTGCAGAATTGTAGA